>NW_028246674.1:450000-475000 GCF_964263255.1 Lissotriton vulgaris
GCTATCTATCTAGCTAGATATCTAGCTATCTATCAATCTAGCTAGATATCTAGCTATCTAGCTAGCTAACTAGCTATCTATCAATCTAGCTATCTAGCTATCTATCTAGCTATCTATCAATCTAGCTATCTAGCTATCTATCAATCTGGCTAGCTATCTAGCTAGCTAGCTATCTAGCTATCTATCAATCTAGCTATCTAGCTACCTAGCTATCTATCAATCTAGCTATCTATCAATCTAGCTAGCTATCTAGCTATCTAGCTAGCTATCTAGCTAGCTATCTATCAATCTAGCTAGATATCTAGCTATCTATCTAGCTATCTAGCTAGCTAACTAGCTATCTATCAATCTATCTATCTAGCTATCTATCTAGCTATCTATCAATCTAGCTATCTAGCTATCTAGCTATCTAGCTATCTAGCTAGCTATCTAGCTATCTATCTAGCTATCTAGCTATCTATCTAGCTGGCTATTTATCTAGCTATCTAGCTCGGCTATCTAGCTACCTATCTAGCTATCTAGCTATCTACATATCTAGCTATCTAGCTATCTAGCTATCAGTCTAGCTATCTAGCTATCTATCAATCTAGCTAGCTATCTAGCTATCTATCTAGCTATCTAGCTATCTATCTATCTATCTAGCTATTATCTATCTAGCTATCTATCTAGCTATCTATCTAGCTATTTAGCTATCTATCTAGCTATTTAGCTATCTATCAAGCTAGCTATCTATATCTATCATCTAGATAGCAAGATTATCTAGCTATCTAGCTATCTATCAAACTAGCTATATATCTAGCTATCTAGCTATCTATCTAGCTATCTATCAATCTAGCTATCTAGCTACCATTCTAGCTATCTAGCTATCTAGCTATCTATCAATCTAGCTAGCTATCTAGCTATCTATCAAGCTAGCTATCTAGCTATCTATCAATCTAGCTAGCTATCTGGCTATCTAGCTAGATATCTAGCTAGCTAGCTAGCTATCTAGCTATCTATCTAGCTATCTATCAATCTAGCTATCTAGCTAGCTATCTAGCTATCTATCAATCTTTCTAGCTATCTATCTAGCTATCTAGCTAGATTATCTAGCTATCTATCAATCTATCTAGCTATCTATCTAGCTATCTATCAATCTAGCTATCTAGCTATCTACCAATCTAGCTATCTATCTAGCTATCTAGCTATCTATCAATCTAGCTATATATCAATCTAGCTAGCTATCTAGCTATCTAGCTATCTATCTAGCTATCTATCTAGCTATCTAACTATCTATCTAGCTATCTAGCTGGTTATCTATCTAGCTATCTAGCTCGACTATCTAGCTAGCTAGCTACCTATCTAGCTATATAGCTATCTATCTAGCTATCTGTCTGGCTATCTAGCTATCTATCTAGCTATCTATCAATCTAGCTATCTATCAGCTAGATACCTAGATTATCTAGCTATCTATTAATCTAGCTATCTAGCTAGCTATTTAGCTATTTATCAATCTATCTATCTATCTATCTATCTATCTATCTATCTATCTATCTATCTATCTATCTATCTATCTATCTATCTATCTATCTATCTATCTATCTATCTATCTATCTATCTATCTATCTATCTATCTATCTATCTATCTATCTATCCAGCTATCCAGCTATCTATCAATCTAGCTAGCTATCTAGCTAGCTAGCTAGCTATCTATCTAGCTATCTAGCTAGCTAGCTATCTATCTAGCTATCTATCAATCTAGCTATCTATCAGCTAGATAGCTAGATTATCTAGCTATCTAGCTATCTATCTAGCTATCTAGCTATCTAGCTATCTATCAATCTAGCTATCTAGATATCTATCTATCTATCTAGCTAGCTATCTAGCTATCTAGCTAGCTATCTAGCTATCTATCTATCTATCTATCTATCTATCTATCTATCTATCTATCTATCTATCTATCTATCTATCTATCTATCTATCTATCTATCTATCTATCTATCTATCTATCTATCTATCTATCTATCTATCTATCTATCTATCTATCTATCTATCTATCTATCTAGCTATCTATCAATCTAGCTAGATATCTAGCTATCTATCTAGCTATCTAGCTAGCTAACTAGCTATCTATCAATCTAGCTATCTAGCTATCTATCTAGCTATCTATCAATCTAGCTATCTAGCTATCTATCAATCTAGCTATCTAGCTATCTATCAATCTGGCTAGCTATCTAGCTAGCTAGCTATCTAGCTATCTATCAATCTAGCTATCTAGCTACCTAGCTATCTATCAATCTAGCTATCTATCAATCTAGCTAGCTATCTAGCTATCTAGATATCTAGCTAGCTATCTAGCTATCTATCTAGCTATCTATCAATCTAGCTAGATATCTAGCTAACTAGCTATCTATCAATCTAGCTATCTAGCTATCTATCTAGCTATCTATCAATCTAGCTATCTAGCTATCTAGCTATCTAGCTATCTAGCTAGCTATCTAGCTATCTATCTAGCTATCTAGCTATCTATCTAGCTGGCTATTTATCAAGCTATCTAGCTCGGCTATCTAGCTACCTATCTAGCTATCTAGCTATCTATCTATCTAGCTATCTAGCTATCAGTCTAGCTATCTAGCTATCTATCAATCTAGCTAGCTATCTAGCTATCTATCTAGCTATCTAGCTATCTATCTAGCTATTATCTATCTAGCTATCTATCTAGCTATCTATCTAGCTATTTAGCTATCTATCAATCTAGCTATCTATATCTATCATCTAGATAGCAAGATTATCTAGCTATCTAGCTATCTATCAAACTAGCTATATATCTAGCTATCTAGCTATCTATCTAGCTATCTATCAATTTAGCTATCTAGCTACCATTCTAGCTATCTAGCTATCTAGCTATCTATCAATCTAGCTAGCTATCTAGCTATCTATCAATCTAGCTATCTAGCTATCTATCTAGCTATCTATCAATCTAGCTATCTAGCTAGCTATCTAGCTATCTATCAATCTTTCTAGCTATCTATCTAGCTATCTAGCTAGATTATCTAGCTATCTATCAATCTATCTAGCTATCTATCTAGCGATCTAGCTATCTATCAATCTAGCTATCTAGCTATCTACCTAGCTATATCTATCTAGCTATCTAGCTAGCTATCAAGCTATCTAGCTATCTATCAATCTAGCTATCTATCAATCTAGCTAGCTATCTAGCTATCTATCAATCTAGCTATCTAGCTATCTAGCTAGCTATCTAGCTATCTATCAATCTTTCTAGCTATCTATCTAGCTATCTAGCTAGATTATCTAGCTATCTATCAATCTATCTAGCTATCTATCTAGCTATCTGTCAATCTAGCTATCTAGCTATCTACCAATCTAGCTATCTATCTAGCTATCTAGCTATCTATCAATCTAGCTATATATCAATCTAGCTAGCTATCTAGCTATCTAGCTATCTATCTAGCTATCTATCTAGCTATCTAACTATCTATCTAGCTATCTAGCTGGTTATCTATCTAGCTATCTAGCTCGGCTATCTAGCTAGCTAGCTACCTATCTAGCTATATAGCTATCTATCTAGCTATCTGTCTGGCTATCTAGCTATCGATCTAGCTATCTATCAATCTAGCTATCTATCAGCTAGATACCTAGATTATCTAGCTATCTATTAATCTAGCTATCTAGCTAGCTATTTAGCTATTTATCAATCTATCTATCTATCTATCTATCTATCTATCTATCTATCTATCTATCTATCTATCTATCTATCTATCTATCTATCTATCTATCTATCTATCTATCTATCTATCTATCCAGCTATCCAGCTATCTATCAATCTAGCTAGCTATCTAGCTAGCTAGCTAGCTATCTATCTAGCTATCTAGCTAGCTAGCTATCTATCTAGCTATCTATCAATCTAGCTATCTATCAGCTAGATAGCTAGATTATCTAGCTATCTAGCTATCTATCTAGCTATCTAGCTATCTAGCTATCTATCAATCTAGCTATCTAGATATCTATCTATCTATCTAGCTAGCTATCTAGCTATCTAGCTAGCTATCTAGCTATCTATCTATCTATCTATCTATCTATCTATCTATCTATCTATCTATCTATCTATCTATCTATCTATCTATCTATCTATCTATCTATCTATCTATCTATCTATCTATCTATCTATCTATCTATCTATCTATCTATCTATCTATCTATCTATCTATCTATCTATCTATCTAGCTATCTATCAATCTAGCTAGATATCTAGCTATCTATCTAGCTATCTAGCTAGCTAACTAGCTATCTATCAATCTAGCTATCTAGCTATCTATCTAGCTATCTATCAATCTAGCTATCTAGCTATCTATCAATCTAGCTATCTAGCTATCTATCAATCTGGCTAGCTATCTAGCTAGCTAGCTATCTAGCTATCTATCAATCTAGCTATCTAGCTAGCTATCTAGCTACCTAGCTATCTATCAATCTAGCTATCTATCAATCTAGCTAGCTATCTAGCTATCTAGATATCTAGCTAGCTATCTAGCTATCTATCTAGCTATCTATCAATCTAGCTAGATATCTAGCTATCTATCTAGCTATCTAGCTAGCTAACTAGCTATCTATCAATCTAGCTATCTAGCTATCTATCTAGCTATCTATCAATCTAGCTATCTAGCTATCTAGCTATCTAGCTAGCTATCTAGCTATCTATCTAGCTATCTAGCTATCTATCTAGCTGGCTATTTATCAAGCTATCTAGCTCGGCTATCTAGCTACCTATCTAGCTATCTAGCTATCTATCTATCTAGCTATCTAGCTATCAGTCTAGCTATCTAGCTATCTATCAATCTAGCTAGCTATCTAGGTATCGATCTAGCTATCTAGCTATCTATCTAGCTATTATCTATCTAGCTATCTATCTAGCTATCTATCTAGCTATTTAGCTATCTATCAATCTAGCTATCTATATCTATCATCTAGATAGCAAGATTATCTAGCTATCTAGCTATCTATCAAACTAGCTATATATCTAGCTATCTAGCTATCTATCTAGCTATCTATCAATTTAGCTATCTAGCTACCATTCTAGCTATCTAGCTATCTAGCTATCTATCAATCTAGCTAGCTATCTAGCTATCTATCAATCTAGCTATCTAGCTATCTATCAATATAGCTAGCTATCTGGCTATCTAGCTAGATATCTAGCTAGCTAGCTAGCTATCTAGCTATCTATCTAGCTATCTATCAATCTAGCTATCTAGCTAGCTATCTAGCTATCTATCAATCTTTCTAGCTATCTATCTAGCTATCTAGCTAGATTATCTAGCTATCTATCAATCTATCTAGCTATCTATCTAGCTATCTACCAATCTAGCTATCTATCTATCTATCTATCAATCTAGCTATATATCAATCTAGCTAGCTATCTAGCTATCTATATAGCTATCTATCTAGCTATCTAGCTATCTATCTAGCTATCTAGCTGGTTATCTATCTAGCTAGCTATCTAGCTATCTAGCTATCTATCTAGCTATCTATCTAGCTATCTATCTAGCTATCTAGCTATCTATCTAGCTATCTAGCTGGTTATCTATCTAGCTCGGCTATCTAGCTAGCTAGCTACCTATCTAGCTATCTAGCTATCTATCTAGCTATCTATCTGGCTATCTAGCTATCTATCTAGCTATCTATCAATCTAGCTATCTATCAGCTAGATACCTAGATTATCTAGCTATCTATTAATCTAGCTATCTATCTAGCTATTTATCAATCTAGATATCTATCTATCTATCTATCTATCTATCTATCTATCTATCTATCTATCTATCTATCTATCTATCTATCTATCTATCTATCTATCAGATAGCTATCTAGCTAGCTATCTAGCTATCTATCAATCTTTCTAGCTATCTATCTAGCTATCTAGCTAGATTATCTAGCTATCTATCAATCTATCTAGCTATCTATCTAGCTATCTATCAGTCTAGCTATCTAGCTATCTACCAATCTAGCTATCTATCTATCTATCTATCTATCTATCTATCTATCAATCTAGCTATATATCAATCTAGCTAGCTATCTAGCTATCTATCTAGCTATCTAGCTATCTATCTAGCTATCTAGCTGGTTATCTATCTAGCTATCTATCTTGCTATCTTTCAATCTAGCTAGCTATCTAGCTATCTATCAAACTATCTAGCTATCTATCTATCTATCTAGCTATCTAGCTAGCTAGCTATCTATCTAGCTATCAATCTAGCTATCTATCAGCTAGATAGCTAGATTATCTAGCTATCTATCTAGCTATCTATCAATCTAGCTATCTAGATATCTATCTATCTAGCTAGCTAGCTATCTAGCTGTCTAGCTATCCAGCTATCTAGCGATCTATCAATCTAGCTATCTATCAATCTAGCTATCTATCAATCTAGCTATCTAGCTATCTAGCTAACTATCTATCTAGCTATCTAGCTAGCTAGCTATCTAACTATCCAGCTATCTATTAATCTATCTAGCTATCTAGGTATCTAGCTATCTAGCTAGCTATCTAGTTATCTAGCTATCCAGCTATCTAGCTATCTAGCTAGCTATCTAGCTTTCTATCTAGCTATCTAGCTATCTCGCTATCTATCAATCTAGCTATCTATCAATCTAGCTATCTAGCTATCTATCAATCTAGCTATCTAACAATCTAGCTCTCTAGCTCTCTAGCTATCTGCTATCTATCTAATCTAGCTATCTAGCTATCTATCAATCTATCAATCTAGCTAGCTATCTAGCTATCTATCAATCTAGCTATCTATCTAGCTATCTAGCTATCTAGCTATCTATCAATCTGGCTAGCTATCTAGCTAGCTAGCTATCTAGCTATCTATCAATCTAGCTATCTAGCTACCTAGCTATCTATCAATCTAGCTATCTATCAATCTAGCTAGCTATCTAGCTATCTAGATATCTAGCTAGCTATCTAGCTATCTATCTAGCTATCTATCAATCTAGCTAGATATCTAGCTATCTATCTAGCTATCTAGCTAGCTAACTAGCTATCTATCAATCTAGCTATCTAGCTATCTATCTAGCTATCTATCAATCTAGCTATCTAGCTATCTAGCTATCTAGCTATCTAGCTAGCTATCTAGCTATCTATCTAGCTATCTAGCTATCTATCTAGCTGGCTATTTATCAAGCTATCTAGCTCGGCTATCTAGCTACCTATCTAGCTATCTAGCTATCTATCTATCTAGCTATCTAGCTATCAGTCTAGCTATCTAGCTATCTATCAATCTAGCTAGCTATCTAGCTATCTATCTAGCTATCTAGCTATCTATCTAGCTATTATCTGTCTAGCTATCTATCTAGCTATCTATCTAGCTATTTAGCTATCTATCAATCTAGCTATCTATATCTATCATCTAGATAGCAAGATTATCTAGCTATCTAGCTATCTATCTAGCTATCTATCAATTTAGCTATCTAGCTACCATTCTAGCTATCTAGCTATCTAGCTATCTATCAATCTAGCTAGCTATCTAGCTATCTATCAATCTAGCTATCTAGCTATCTATCTAGCTATCTATCAATCTAGCTATCTAGCTAGCTATCTAGCTATCTATCAATCTTTCTAGCTATCTATCTAGCTATCTAGCTAGATTATCTAGCTATCTATCAATCTATCTAGCTATCTATCTAGCGATCTAGCTATCTATCAATCTAGCTATCTAGCTATCTACCTAGCTATATCTATCTAGCTATCTAGCTAGCTATCAAGCTATCTAGCTATCTATCAATCTAGCTATCTATCAATCTAGCTAGCTATCTAGCTATCTATCAATCTAGCTATCTAGCTATCTAGCTAGCTATCTAGCTATCTATCAATCTTTCTAGCTATCTATCTAGCTATCTAGCTAGATTATCTAGCTATCTATCAATCTATCTAGCTATCTATCTAGCTATCTGTCAATCTAGCTATCTAGCTATCTACCAATCTAGCTATCTATCTAGCTATCTAGCTATCTATCAATCTAGCTATATATCAATCTAGCTAGCTATCTAGCTATCTAGCTATCTATCTAGCTATCTATCTAGCTATCTAACTATCTATCTAGCTATCTAGCTGGTTATCTATCTAGCTATCTAGCTCGGCTATCTAGCTAGCTAGCTACCTATCTAGCTATATAGCTATCTATCTAGCTATCTGTCTGGCTATCTAGCTATCGATCTAGCTATCTATCAATCTAGCTATCTATCAGCTAGATACCTAGATTATCTAGCTATCTATTAATCTAGCTATCTAGCTAGCTATTTAGCTATTTATCAATCTATCTATCTATCTATCTATCTATCTATCTATCTATCTATCTATCTATCTATCTATCTATCTATCTATCTATCTATCTATCTATCTATCTATCTATCTATCTATCTATCTATCTATCTATCTATCTATCTATCTATCTATCCAGCTATCCAGCTATCTATCAATCTAGCTAGCTATCTAGCTAGCTAGCTAGCTATCTATCTAGCTATCTAGCTAGCTAGCTATCTATCTAGCTATCTATCAATCTAGCTATCTATCAGCTAGATAGCTAGATTATCTAGCTATCTAGCTATCTATCTAGCTATCTAGCTATCTAGCTATCTATCAATCTAGCTATCTAGATATCTATCTATCTATCTAGCTAGCTATCTAGCTATCTAGCTAGCTATCTAGCTATCTATCTATCTATCTATCTATCTATCTATCTATCTATCTATCTATCTATCTATCTATCTATCTATCTATCTATCTATCTATCTATCTATCTATCTATCTATCTATCTATCTATCTATCTATCTATCTATCTATCTATCTATCTATCTATCTATCTATCTAGCTATCTATCAATCTAGCTAGATATCTAGCTATCTATCTAGCTATCTAGCTAGCTAACTAGCTATCTATCAATCTAGCTATCTAGCTATCTATCTAGCTATCTATCAATCTAGCTATCTATCAATCTAGCTATCTAGCTATCTATCAATCTGGCTAGCTATCTAGCTAGCTAGCTATCTAGCTATCTATCAATCTAGCTATCTAGCTAGCTATCTAGCTACCTAGCTATCTATCAATCTAGCTATCTATCAATCTAGCTAGCTATCTAGCTATCTAGATATCTAGCTAGCTATCTAGCTATCTATCTAGCTATCTATCAATCTAGCTAGATATCTAGCTATCTATCTAGCTATCTAGCTAGCTAACTAGCTATCTATCAATCTAGCTATCTAGCTATCTATCTAGCTATCTATCAATCTAGCTATCTAGCTATCTAGCTATCTAGCTATCTAGCTAGCTATCTAGCTATCTATCTAGCTATCTAGCTATCTATCTAGCTGGCTATTTATCAAGCTATCTAGCTCGGCTATCTAGCTACCTATCTAGCTATCTAGCTATCTATCTATCTAGCTATCTAGCTATCAGTCTAGCTATCTAGCTATCTATCAATCTAGCTAGCTATCTAGGTATCGATCTAGCTATCTAGCTATCTATCTAGCTATTATCTATCTAGCTATCTATCTAGCTATCTATCTAGCTATTTAGCTATCTATCAATCTAGCTATCTATATCTATCATCTAGATAGCAAGATTATCTAGCTATCTAGCTATCTATCAAACTAGCTATATATCTAGCTATCTAGCTATCTATCTAGCTATCTATCAATTTAGCTATCTAGCTACCATTCTAGCTATCTAGCTATCTAGCTATCTATCAATCTAGCTAGCTATCTAGCTATCTATCAATCTAGCTATCTAGCTATCTATCAATATAGCTAGCTATCTGGCTATCTAGCTAGATATCTAGCTAGCTAGCTAGCTATCTAGCTATCTATCTAGCTATCTATCAATCTAGCTATCTAGCTAGCTATCTAGCTATCTATCAATCTTTCTAGCTATCTATCTAGCTATCTAGCTAGATTATCTAGCTATCTATCAATCTATCTAGCTATCTATCTAGCTATCTACCAATCTAGCTATCTATCTATCTATCTATCAATCTAGCTATATATCAATCTAGCTAGCTATCTAGCTATCTATCTAGCTATCTATCTAGCTATCTAGCTATCTATCTAGCTATCTAGCTGGTTATCTATCTAGCTAGCTATCTAGCTATCTAGCTATCTATCTAGCTATCTATCTAGCTATCTATCTAGCTATCTAGCTATCTATCTAGCTATCTAGCTGGTTATCTATCTAGCTCGGCTATCTAGCTAGCTAGCTACCTATCTAGCTATCTAGCTATCTATCTAGCTATCTATCTGGCTATCTAGCTATCTATCTAGCTATCTATCAATCTAGCTATCTATCAGCTAGATACCTAGATTATCTAGCTATCTATTAATCTAGCTATCTATCTAGCTATTTATCAATCTAGATATCTATCTATCTATCTATCTATCTATCTATCTATCTATCTATCTATCTATCTATCAGATAGCTATCTAGCTAGCTATCTAGCTATCTATCAATCTTTCTAGCTATCTATCTAGCTATCTAGCTAGATTATCTAGCTATCTATCAATCTATCTAGCTATCTATCTAGCTATCTATCAATCTAGCTATCTAGCTATCTACCAATCTAGCTATCTATCTATCTATCTATCTATCTATCAATCTAGCTATATATCAATCTAGCTAGCTATCTAGCTATCTATCTAGCTATCTAGCTATCTATCTAGCTATCTAGCTGGTTATCTATCTAGCTATCTATCTTGCTATCTTTCAATCTAGCTAGCTATCTAGCTATCTATCAAACTATCTAGCTATCTATCTATCTATCTAGCTATCTAGCTAGCTAGCTATCTATCTAGCTATCAATCTAGCTATCTATCAGCTAGATAGCTAGATTATCTAGCTATCTATCTAGCTATCTAGCTATCTATCAATCTAGCTATCTAGATATCTATCTATCTAGCTAGCTAGCTATCTAGCTGTCTAGCTATCCAGCTATCTAGCGATCTATCAATCTAGCTATCTATCAATCTAGCTATCTATCAATCTAGCTATCTAGCTATCTAGCTAACTATCTATCTAGCTATCTAGCTAGCTAGCTATCTAACTATCCAGCTATCTATTAATCTATCTAGCTATCTAGGTATCTAGCTATCTAGCTAGCTATCTAGTTATCTAGCTATCCAGCTATCTAGCTATCTAGCTAGCTATCTAGCTTTCTATCTAGCTATCTAGCTATCTCGCTATCTATCAATCTAGCTATCTATCAATCTAGCTATCTAGCTATCTATCAATCTAGCTATCTAACAATCTAGCTCTCTAGCTCTCTAGCTATCTGCTATCTATCTAATCTAGCTATCTAGCTATCTATCAATCTATCAATCTAGCTAGCTATCTAGCTATCTATCAATCTAGCTATCTATCTAGCTATCTAGCTATCTAGCTATCTATCAATCTAGCTATCTAGCTATCTATCAATCTAGCTATCTAGCTAGCTATCAATCTAGCTAGCTATTTAGCTATCAATCTAGCTAGCTATCTAGCTATCTATCAATCTAGCTAGCTATCTAGCTATCTAGTTATCTATCAATCTAGCTAGCTATCTATCTAGCTATCTATCTAGCTATCTATCTATCTAGCTAGCTATCTAGCTATCTAGCTGTCTAGCTGTCTAGCTAGCTATCTATCTAGCTATCTAGCTATCTAGCTATCAATCTAGCTATCTATTAATCTAGCTAGCTATCTATCTATCAATCTAGCTAGATATCTAGCTAGCTATCTAGCTAGCTATCTAGCTATGTAAATGTAAATTGATACTTGTATAGCGCACTACTCACCCGCATGGGTCTCAAGGCACTTGTACGAATACAGCTGTGTAACCCATCCTGGCTTTCCCTGTGAGGCGTCCACTCCTGGGCACCCCCAAGGTGGAGGCCAGGCATCCTTAGCGTTGTGGGGGCCGTTGTGGAGATTAAGCAAGCTATTGCCCAGAGTTGCACAGTGGGACTCCATGAGTGGAATAGGCAACGAGACGAGAATTATCAGGTCAGTGGAATTTTGAGCCCAAGACCCGCTGAGGCGGGGAATTGAACCCTGGTCCCGGGCTAGACCTCTGCATCAGGGTCTGCCGCTCTAACCATTGAGCCACACTTCTATCTATCTATCTATCTATCTATCTATCTATCTATCTATCTATCTATCTATCTATCTATCTATCTATCTATCTATCTATCTATCTATCTATCTATCTATCTATCTATCTATCTATCTATCTATCTATCTATCTATCTATCTATCTATCTATCTATCTATCTATCTATCTATCTATCTATCTATCAATCTAGCTATCTAGCTATCTATCAATCTAGCTAGCTATCTAGCTAGCTAGCTATCTATCAATCTAGCTATCTAGCTAGCTATCTAGCTACCTAGCTATCTATCAATCTAGCTATCTCTCAATCTAGCTAGCTATCTAGCTATCTAGCTAGCTATCTAGCTAGATATCTATCTATCTATCTAGCTATCTAGCTAGCTAACTAGCTATCTATCGATCTAGCTATCTATCTAGCTATCTAGCTATCTATCTAGCTATCTAGCTATCTATCTAGCTATCTATCAATCTAGCTATCTAGCTAGCTATCTAGCTATCAGTCTAGCTATCTAGCTAGCTATCTAGCTAGATATCTAGCTAGCTATCTAGCTATCTAGCTAGCTAACTAGCTATCTATCAATCTAGCTATCTATCTAGCTATCTAGCTATCTATCTAGCTATCTAGCTATCTATCTAGCTATCTATCAATCTAGCTATCTAGATATCTAGCTCTCTAGCTATCAGTCTAGCTATCTAGCCATCTATCAATCTAGCTATCTAGCTATCTTTCTATCTAGCTATCTAGCTATCTATCTAGCTATTATCTATCTAGCTATCTATCTAGCTATCTATCTATCTATCTATCTATCTATCTATCTATCTATCTATCTATCTATCTATCTATCTATCTATCTATCTATCTATCTATCTATCTATCTATCTATCTATCTATCTATCTATCTATCTATCTATCTATCTATCTATCTATCTATCTATCTATCTATCAATCTAGCTATCTAGCTATCTATCAATCTAGCTAGCTATCTAGCTAGCTAGCTATCTAGCTATCTATCAATCTAGCTATCTAGCTAGCTATCTAGCTACCTAGCTATCTATCAATCTAGCTATCTCTCAATCTAGCTAGCTATCTAGCTATCTAGCTAGCTATCTAGCTAGATATCTAGCTATCTATCTAGCTATCTAGCTAGCTAACTAGCTATCTATCGATCTAGCTATCTATCTAGCTATCTAGCTATCTATCTAGCTATCTAGCTATCTATCTAGCTATCTATCAATCTAGCTATCTAGCTAGCTATCTAGCTATCAGTCTAGCTATCTAGCTAGCTATCTAGCTAGATATCTAGCTAGCTATCTAGCTATCTAGCTAGCTAACTAGCTATCTATCAATCTAGCTATCTATCTAGCTATCTAGCTATCTATCTATCTATCTATCTATCTATCCAGCTATCCAGCTATCTATCAATCTAGCTAGCTATCTAGCTAGCTAGCTAGCTATCTATCTAGCTATCTAGCTAGCTAGCTATCTATCTAGCTATCTATCAATCTAGCTATCTATCAGCTAGATAGCTAGATTATCTAGCTATCTAGCTATCTATCTAGCTATCTAGCTATCTAGCTATCTATCAATCTAGCTATCTAGATATCTATCTATCTATCTAGCTAGCTATCTAGCTATCTAGCTAGCTATCTAGCTATCTATCTATCTATCTATCTATCTATCTATCTATCTATCTATCTATCTATCTATCTATCTATCTATCTATCTATCTATCTATCTATCTATCTATCTATCTATCTATCTATCTATCTATCTATCTATCTATCTATCTATCTATCTATCTATCTATCTAGCTATCTATCAATCTAGCTAGATATCTAGCTATCTATCTAGCTATCTAGCTAGCTAACTAGCTATCTATCAATCTAGCTATCTAGCTATCTATCTAGCTATCTATCAATCTAGCTATCTATCAATCTAGCTATCTAGCTATCTATCAATCTGGCTAGCTATCTAGCTAGCTAGCTATCTAGCTATCTATCAATCTAGCTATCTAGCTAGCTATCTAGCTACCTAGCTATCTATCAATCTAGCTATCTATCAATCTAGCTAGCTATCTAGCTATCTAGATATCTAGCTAGCTATCTAGCTATCTATCTAGCTATCTATCAATCTAGCTAGATATCTAGCTATCTATCTAGCTATCTAGCTAGCTAACTAGCTATCTATCAATCTAGCTATCTAGCTATCTATCTAGCTATCTATCAATCTAGCTATCTAGCTATCTAGCTATCTAGCTATCTAGCTAGCTATCTAGCTATCTATCTAGCTATCTAGCTATCTATCTAGCTGGCTATTTATCAAGCTATCTAGCTCGGCTATCTAGCTACCTATCTAGCTATCTAGCTATCTATCTATCTAGCTATCTAGCTATCAGTCTAGCTATCTAGCTATCTATCAATCTAGCTAGCTATCTAGGTATCGATCTAGCTATCTAGCTATCTATCTAGCTATTATCTATCTAGCTATCTATCTAGCTATCTATCTAGCTATTTAGCTATCTATCAATCTAGCTATCTATATCTATCATCTAGATAGCAAGATTATCTAGCTATCTAGCTATCTATCAAACTAGCTATATATCTAGCTATCTAGCTATCTATCTAGCTATCTATCAATTTAGCTATCTAGCTACCATTCTAGCTATCTAGCTATCTAGCTATCTATCAATCTAGCTAGCTATCTAGCTATCTATCAATCTAGCTATCTAGCTATCTATCAATATAGCTAGCTATCTGGCTATCTAGCTAGATATCTAGCTAGCTAGCTAGCTATCTAGCTATCTATCTAGCTATCTATCAATCTAGCTATCTAGCTAGCTATCTAGCTATCTATCAATCTTTCTAGCTATCTATCTAGCTATCTAGCTAGATTATCTAGCTATCTATCAATCTATCTAGCTATCTATCTAGCTATCTACCAATCTATCTATCTATCTATCTATCTATCAATCTAGCTATATATCAATCTAGCTAGCTATCTAGCTATCTATCTAGCTATCTATCTAGCTATCTAGCTATCTATCTAGCTATCTAGCTGGTTATCTATCTAGCTAGCTATCTAGCTATCTAGCTATCTATCTAGCTATCTATCTAGCTATCTAGCTATCTATCTAGCTATCTAGCTGGTTATCTATCTAGCTCGGCTATCTAGCTAGCTAGCTACCTATCTAGCTATCTAGCTATCTATCTAGCTATCTATCTGGCTATCTAGCTATCTATCTAGCTATCTATCAATCTAGCTATCTATCAGCTAGATACCTAGATTATCTAGCTATCTATTAATCTAGCTATCTATCTAGCTATTTATCAATCTAGATATCTATCTATCTATCTATCTATCTATCTATCTATCTATCTATCTATCAGATAGCTATCTAGCTAGCTATCTAGCTATCTATCAATCTTTCTAGCTATCTATCTAGCTATCTAGCTAGATTATCTAGCTATCTATCAATCTATCTAGCTATCTATCTAGCTATCTATCAATCTAGCTATCTAGCTATCTACCAATCTAGCTATCTATCTATCTATCTATCTATCTATCAATCTAGCTATATATCAATCTAGCTAGCTATCTAGCTATCTATCTAGCTATCTAGCTATCTATCTAGCTATCTAGCTGGTTATCTATCTAGCTATCTATCTTGCTATCTTTCAATCTAGCTAGCTATCTAGCTATCTATCAAACTATCTAGCTATCTATCTATCTATCTAGCTATCTAGCTAGCTAGCTATCTATCTAGCTATCAATCTAGCTATCTATCAGCTAGATAGCTAGATTATCTAGCTATCTATCTAGCTATCTAGCTATCTATCAATCTAGCTATCTAGATATCTATCTATCTAGCTAGCTAGCTATCTAGCTGTCTAGCTATCCAGCTATCTAGCGATCTATCAATCTAGCTATCTATCAATCTAGCTATCTATCAATCTAGCTATCTAGCTATCTAGCTAACTATCTATCTAGCTATCTAGCTAGCTAGCTATCTAACTATCCAGCTATCTATTAATCTATCTAGCTATCTAGGTATCTAGCTATCTAGCTAGCTATCTAGTTATCTAGCTATCCAGCTATCTAGCTATCTAGCTAGCTATCTAGCTTTCTATCTAGCTATCTAGCTATCTCGCTATCTATCAATCTAGCTATCTATCAATCTAGCTATCTAGCTATCTATCAATCTAGCTATCTAACAATCTAGCTCTCTAGCTCTCTAGCTATCTGCTATCTATCTAATCTAGCTATCTAGCTATCTATCAATCTATCAATCTAGCTAGCTATCTAGCTATCTATCAATCTAGCTATCTATCTAGCTATCTAGCTATCTAGCTATCTATCAATCTAGCTATCTAGCTATCTATCAATCTAGCTATCTAGCTAGCTATCAATCTAGCTAGCTATTTAGCTATCAATCTAGCTAGCTATCTAGCTATCTATCAATCTAGCTAGCTATCTAGCTATCTAGTTATCTATCAATCTAGCTAGCTATCTATCTAGCTATCTATCTAGCTATCTATCTATCTAGCTAGCTATCTAGCTATCTAGCTGTCTAGCTGTCTAGCTAGCTATCTATCTAGCTATCTAGCTATCTAGCTATCAATCTAGCTATCTATTAATCTAGCTAGCTATCTATCTATCAATCTAGCTAGATATCTAGCTAGCTATCTAGCTAGCTATCTAGCTATGTAAATGTAAATTGATACTTGTATAGCGCACTACTCACCCGCATGGGTCTCAAGGCACTTGTACGAATACAGCTGTGTAACCCATCCTGGCTTTCCCTGTGAGGCGTCCACTCCTGGGCACCCCCAAGGTGGAGGCCAGGCATCCTTAGCGTTGTGGGGGCCGTTGTGGAGATTAAGCAAGCTATTGCCCAGAGTTGCACAGTGGGACTCCATGAGTGGAATAGGCAACGAGACGAGAATTATCAGGTCAGTGGAATTTTGAGCCCAAGACCCGCTGAGGCGGGGAATTGAACCCTGGTCCCGGGCTAGACCTCTGCATCAGGGTCTGCCGCTCTAACCATTGAGCCACACTTCTATCTATCTATCTATCTATCTATCTATCTATCTATCTATCTATCTATCTATCTATCTATCTATCTATCTATCTATCTATCTATCTATCTATCTATCTATCTATCTATCTATCTATCTATCTATCTATCTATCTATCTATCTATCTATCTATCTATCTATCTATCTATCTATCAATCTAGCTATCTAGCTATCTATCAATCTAGCTAGCTATCTAGCTAGCTAGCTATCTATCAATCTAGCTATCTAGCTAGCTATCTAGCTACCTAGCTATCTATCAATCTAGCTATCTCTCAATCTAGCTAGCTATCTAGCTATCTAGCTAGCTATCTAGCTAGATATCTATCTATCTATCTAGCTATCTAGCTAGCTAACTAGCTATCTATCGATCTAGCTATCTATCTAGCTATCTAGCTATCTATCTAGCTATCTAGCTATCTATCTAGCTATCTATCAATCTAGCTATCTAGCTAGCTATCTAGCTATCAGTCTAGCTATCTAGCTAGCTATCTAGCTAGATATCTAGCTAGCTATCTAGCTAGCTAACTAGCTATCTATCAATCTAGCTATCTATCTAGCTATCTAGCTATCTATCTAGCTATCTAGCTATCTATCTAGCTATCTATCAATCTAGCTATCTAGATATCTAGCTCTCTAGCTATCAGTCTAGCTATCTAGCCATCTATCAATCTAGCTATCTAGCTATCTTTCTATCTAGCTATCTAGCTATCTATCTAGCTATTATCTATCTATCTATCTATCTATCTATCTATCTATCTATCTATCTATCTATCTATCTATCTATCTATCTATCTATCTATCTATCTATCTATCTATCTATCTATCTATCTATCTATCTATCTATCTATCTATCTATCTATCTATCTATCTATCTATCTATCTATCTATCAATCTAGCTATCTAGCTATCTATCAATCTAGCTAGCTATCTAGCTAGCTAGCTATCTAGCTATCTATCAATCTAGCTATCTAGCTAGCTATCTAGCTACCTAGCTATCTATCAATCTAGCTATCTCTCAATCTAGCTAGCTATCTAGCTATCTAGCTAGCTATCTAGCTAGATATCTAGCTATCTATCTAGCTATCTAGCTAGCTAACTAGCTATCTATCGATCTAGCTATCTATCTAGCTATCTAGCTATCTATCTAGCTATCTAGCTATCTATCTAGCTATCTATCAATCTAGCTATCTAGCTAGCTATCTAGCTATCAGTCTAGCTATCTAGCTAGCTATCTAGCTAGATATCTAGCTAGCTATCTAGCTATCTAGCTAGCTAACTAGCTATCTATCAATCTAGCTATCTATCTAGCTATCTAGCTATCTATCTAGCTATCTAGCTATCTATCTAGCTATCTATCAATCTAGCTATCTAGATATCTAGCTCTCTAGCTATCAGTCTAGCTATCTAGCTATCTATCAATCTAGCTAGCTATCTAGCTATCTATCTAGCTATCTAGCTATCTATCTAGCTATTATCTGTCTAGCTATCTATCTAGCTATCTATCTAGCTATTTAGCTATCTATCAATCTAGCTATCTATATCTATCATCTAGATAGCAAGATTATCTAGCTATCTAGCTATCTATCAAACTAGCTATATATCTAGCTATCTAGCTATCTATCTAGCTATCTATCAATTTAGCTATCTAGCTACCATTCTAGCTATCTAGCTATCTAGCTATCTATCAATCTAGCTAGCTATCTAGCTATCTATCAATCTAGCTATCTAGCTATCTATCTAGCTATCTATCAATCTAGCTATCTAGCTAGCTATCTAGCTATCTATCAATCTTTCTAGCTATCTATCTAGCTATCTAGCTAGATTATCTAGCTATCTATCAATCTATCTAGCTATCTATCTAGCGATCTAGCTATCTATCAATCTAGCTATCTAGCTATCTACCTAGCTATATCTATCTAGCTATCTAGCTAGCTATCAAGCTATCTAGCTATCTATCAATCTAGCTATCTATCAATCTAGCTAGCTATCTAGCTATCTATCAATCTAGCTATCTAGCTATCTAGCTAGCTATCTAGCTATCTATCAATCTTTCTAGCTATCTATCTAGCTATCTAGCTAGATTATCTAGCTATCTATCAATCTATCTAGCTATCTATCTAGCTATCTGTCAATCTAGCTATCTAGCTATCTACCAATCTAGCTATCTATCTAGCTATCTAGCTATCTATCAATCTAGCTATATATCAATCTAGCTAGCTATCTAGCTATCTAGCTATCTATCTAGCTATCTATCTAGCTATCTAACTATCTATCTAGCTATCTAGCTGGTTATCTATCTAGCTATCTAGCTCGGCTATCTAGCTAGCTAGCTACCTATCTAGCTATATAGCTATCTATCTAGCTATCTGTCTGGCTATCTAGCTATCGATCTAGCTATCTATCAATCTAGCTATCTATCAGCTAGATACCTAGATTATCTAGCTATCTATTAATCTAGCTATCTAGCTAGCTATTTAGCTATTTATCAATCTATCTATCTATCTATCTATCTATCTATCTATCTATCTATCTATCTATCTATCTATCTATCTATCTATCTATCTATCTATCTATCTATCTATCTATCTATCCAGCTATCCAGCTATCTATCAATCTAGCTAGCTATCTAGCTAGCTAGCTAGCTATCTATCTAGCTATCTAGCTAGCTAGCTATCTATCTAGCTATCTATCAATCTAGCTATCTATCAGCTAGATAGCTAGATTATCTAGCTATCTAGCTATCTATCTAGCTATCTAGCTATCTAGCTATCTATCAATCTAGCTATCTAGATATCTATCTATCTATCTAGCTAGCTATCTAGCTATCTAGCTAGCTATCTAGCTATCTATCTATCTATCTATCTATCTATCTATCTATCTATCTATCTATCTATCTATCTATCTATCTATCTATCTATCTATCTATCTATCTATCTATCTATCTATCTATCTATCTATCTATCTATCTATCTATCTAGCTATCTATCAATCTAGCTAGATATCTAGCTATCTATCTAGCTATCTAGCTAGCTAACTAGCTATCTATCAATCTAGCTATCTAGCTATCTATCTAGCTATCTATCAATCTAGCTATCTATCAATCTAGCTATCTAGCTATCTATCAATCTGGCTAGCTATCTAGCTAGCTAGCTATCTAGCTATCTATCAATCTAGCTATCTAGCTAGCTATCTAGCTACCTAGCTATCTATCAATCTAGCTATCTATCAATCTAGCTAGCTATCTAGCTATCTAGATATCTAGCTAGCTATCTAGCTATCTATCTAGCTATCTATCAATCTAGCTAGATATCTAGCTATCTATCTAGCTATCTAGCTAGCTAACTAGCTATCTATCAATCTAGCTATCTAGCTATCTATCTAGCTATCTATCAATCTAGCTATCTAGCTATCTAGCTATCTAGCTATCTAGCTAGCTATCTAGCTATCTATCTAGCTATCTAGCTATCTATCTAGCTGGCTATTTATCAAGCTATCTAGCTCGGCTATCTAGCTACCTATCTAGCTATCTAGCTATCTATCTATCTAGCTATCTAGCTATCAGTCTAGCTATCTAGCTATCTATCAATCTAGCTAGCTATCTAGGTATTGATCTAGCTATCTAGCTATCTATCTAGCTATTATCTATCTAGCTATCTATCTAGCTATCTATCTAGCTATTAGGTATCTATCAATCTAGCTATCTATATCTATCATCTAGATAGCAAGATTATCTAGCTATCTAGCTATCTATCAAACTAGCTATATATCTAGCTATCTAGCTATCTATCTAGCTATCTATCAATTTAGCTATCTAGCTACCATTCTAGCTATCTAGCTATCTAGCTATCTATCAATCTAGCTAGCTATCTAGCTATCTATCAATCTAGCTATCTAGCTATCTATCAATATAGCTAGCTATCTGGCTATCTAGCTAGATATCTAGCTAGCTAGCTAGCTATCTAGCTATCTATCTAGCTATCTATCAATCTAGCTATCTAGCTAGCTATCTAGCTATCTATCAATCTTTCTAGCTATCTATCTAGCTATCTAGCTAGATTATCTAGCTATCTATCAATCTATCTAGCTATCTATCTAGCTATCTACCAATCTAGCTATCTATCTATCTATCTATCAATCTAGCTATATATCAATCTAGCTAGCTATCTAGCTATCTATCTAGCTATCTATCTAGCTATCTAGCTATCTATCTAGCTATCTAGCTGGTTATCTATCTAGCTAGCTATCTAGCTATCTAGCTATCTATCTAGCTATCTATCTAGCTATCTATCTAGCTATCTAGCTATCTATCTAGCTATCTAGCTGGTTATCTATCTAGCTCGGCTATCTAGCTAGCTAGCTACCTATCTAGCTATCTAGCTATCTATCTAGCTATCTATCTGGCTATCTAGCTATCTATCTAGCTATCTATCAATCTAGCTATCTATCAGCTAGATACCTAGATTATCTAGCTATCTATTAATCTAGCTATCTATCTAGCTATTTATCAATCTAGATATCTATCTATCTATCTATCTATCTATCTATCTATCTATCTATCTATCTATCTATCAGATAGCTATCTAGCTAGCTATCTAGCTATCTATCAATCTTTCTAGCTATCTATCTAGCTATCTAGCTAGATTATCTAGCTATCTATCAATCTATCTAGCTATCTATCTAGCTATCTATCAATCTAGCTATCTAGCTATCTACCAATCTAGCTATCTATCTATCTATCTATCTATCTATCTATCAATCTAGCTATATATCAATCTAGCTAGCTATCTAGCTATCTATCTAGCTATCTAGCTATCTATCTAGCTATCTAGCTGGTTATCTATCTAGCTATCTATCTTGCTATCTTTCAATCTAGCTAGCTATCTAGCTATCTATCAAACTATCTAGCTATCTATCTATCTATCTAGCTATCTAGCTAGCTAGCTATCTATCTAGCTATCAATCTAGCTATCTATCAGCTAGATAGCTAGATTATCTAGCTATCTATCTAGCTATCTAGCTATCTATCAATCTAGCTATCTAGATATCTATCTATCTAGCTAGCTAGCTATCTAGCTGTCTAGCTATCCAGCTATCTAGCGATCTATCAATCTAGCTATCTATCAATCTAGCTATCTATCAATCTAGCTATCTAGCTATCTAGCTAACTATCTATCTAGCTATCTAGCTAGCTAGCTATCTAACTATCCAGCTATCTATTAATCTATCTAGCTATCTAGGTATCTAGCTATCTAGCTAGCTATCTAGTTATCTAGCTATCCAGCTATCTAGCTATCTAGCTAGCTATCTAGCTTTCTATCTAGCTATCTAGCTATCTCGCTATCTATCAATCTAGCTATCTATCAATCTAGCTATCTAGCTATCTATCAATCTAGCTATCTAACAATCTAGCTCTCTAGCTCTCTAGCTATCTGCTATCTATCTAATCTAGCTATCTAGCTATCTATCAATCTATCAATCTAGCTAGCTATCTAGCTATCTATCAATCTAGCTATCTATCTAGCTATCTAGCTATCTAGCTATCTATCAATCTAGCTATCTAGCTATCTATCAATCTAGCTATCTAGCTAGCTATCAATCTAGCTAGCTATTTAGCTATCAATCTAGCTAGCTATCTAGCTATCTATCAATCTAGCTAGCTATCTAGCTATCTAGTTATCTATCAATCTAGCTAGCTATCTATCTAGCTATCTATCTAGCTATCTATCTATCTAGCTAGCTATCTAGCTATCTAGCTGTCTAGCTGTCTAGCTAGCTATCTATCTAGCTATCTAGCTATCTAGCTATCAATCTAGCTATCTATTAATCTAGCTAGCTATCTATCTATCAATCTAGCTAGATATCTAGCTAGCTATCTAGCTAGCTATCTAGCTATGTAAATGTAAATTGATACTTGTATAGCGCACTACTCACCCGCATGGGTCTCAAGGCACTTGTACGAATACAGCTGTGTAACCCATCCTGGCTTTCCCTGTGAGGCGTCCACTCCTGGGCACCCCCAAGGTGGAGGCCAGGCATCCTTAGCGTTGTGGGGGCCATTGTGGAGATTAAGCAAGCTATTGCCCAGAGTTGCACAGTGGGACTCCATGAGTGGAATAGGCAACGAGACGAGAATTATCAGGTCAGTGGAATTTTGAGCCCAAGACCCGCTGAGGCGGGGAATTGAACCCTGGTCCCGGGCTAGACCTCTGCATCAGGGTCTGCCGCTCTAACCATTGAGCCACACTTCTATCTATCTATCTATCTATCTATCTATCTATCTATCTATCTATCTATCTATCTATCTATCTATCTATCTATCTATCTATCTATCTATCTATCTATCTATCTATCTATCTATCTATCTATCTATCTATCTATCTAGGTATCTATCTTGCTATCTTTCAATCTAGCTAGCTATCTAGCTATCTATCAAACTATCTAGCTATCTATCAATCTATCAATCTAGCTAGCTATCTAGCTATCTAGCTATCTATCAATCTAGCTATCTAGCTATCTATCAATCAAGCTAGCTATCTAGCTCGCTATCTAGCTATCTATCTAGCTATCTATCAATCTAGCTATCTAGCTAGCTATCTATCAATCTATCTAGCTATCTATCTAGCTATCTAGCTAGATTATCTAGCTATCTATCAATCTATCTAGCTATCTATCTAGCTATCTAGCTATCTAGCTATCTATCAATCTAGCTATCTAGCTATCTACCAATCTAGCTATCTAGCTAGCTATCAAGCTATCTAGCTATCTATCAATCTAGCTATCTATCTATCTATCTATCTATCTATCTATCTATCTATCTATCTATCTATCTATCTATCTATCTATCTATCTATCTATCTATCTATCTATCTATCTATCTATCTATCTATCTATCTATCTGTCTGTCTGTCTGTCTGTCTGTCTGTCTGTCTGTCTGTCTGTCTGTCTGTCTATCTATCTATCTATCTATCTATCTATCTATCTATCTATCTATCTATCTATCTATCTATCTATCTATCTATCTATCTATCTATCTATCTATCTATCTATCTATCTATCTATCTATCTATCTATCTATCTATCTATCTATCTATCTATCTATCTATCTATCTATCTATCTATCTATCTATCTAGCTATCTATCTATCTATCTATCTAGCTATCTAGCTATCTATCTAGCTATCTATCTATCAATCAATCAATCAATCAATCAATCAATCAATCAATCTAGCTAAATATCTATCTCGCTATCTATATAGCTATCTATCTAGCTATCTATCAATCTAGCTAGATATCTATCTATCTATCTATCTATCTAGCTATCTAGCTAGCTAACAAGCTAACTAGCTAGCTATCTAGCTATCTATCAATCTAGCTATCTATCTAGCTATCTAGCTATCTATCAATCTACCTATCTAGCTATCTAGCTCTCTAGCTATCAGTCAAGCTATCTAGCTATCTATCAATCTAGCTAGATATCTAGCTATCTATCTATCTATCTAGCTATCTAGCTAGCTATCTATCTAGCTATCTAGCTATCTATCAATCTAGCTATCTATCATCTAGATAGCAAGATTATCTAGCTATCTAGCTATCTATCAAACTAGCTATATATCTATCTATCTATCTAGCTATCTATCAATCTAGCTATCTAGCTATCTATCAATCTAGCTAGCTATCTAGCTGTCTAGCTATCTAGCTATCTATCTAGCTATCTAGCGATATATCAATCTAGCTATCTATCAATCTATCAATCTAGATATCTAGCTATCTAGCTAGCTATCTGTCAATCTAGCTATCTAGCT
>NW_028246674.1:480000-502500 GCF_964263255.1 Lissotriton vulgaris
ACTAGCTATCTATCTAGCTATATATTTAGCTATCTATCAATCTAGCCATCTAGCTATCTATTAATCTAGCTATATATCTAGCTATCTACCATTCTAGCTATCTAGCTATCTATCAATCTAGATAGCTATCTAGCTATCTATCAGTCTAGCTATCTAGCTATCTATCAATCTAGCTAGCTATCTAGCTATCTATCTAGCTATCTTTCAATCTAGCTAGCTATCTAGCTATCTATCAATCTATCTAGCTATCTATCAATCTAGCTAGCTATCTAGCTATCTAGCTATCTATCAATCTAGCTAGCTATCTAGCTCGCTATCTAGCTATCTATCTAGCTATCTATCAATCTAGCTATCTAGCTAGCTATCTATCAATCTATCTAGCTATCTATCTAGCTATCTAGCTAGATTATCTAGCTATCTATCAATCTATCTAGCTATCTATCTAGCTATCTAGCTATCTAGCTATCTATCAATCTAGCTATCTAGCTATCTACCAATCTAGCTATCTAGCTAGCTATATCTATCTAGCTATCTAGCTAGCTATCAAGCTATCTAGCTATCTATCAATCTAGCTATCTATCAATCTAGCTAGCTATCTAGCTATCTATCTAGTTATCTAGCTATCTATCTAGCTATCTATCTAGCTGGCTATTTATCTAGCTATCTAGCTCGGCTATCTAGCTACCTATCTAGCTATCTAGCTATCTATCTATCTAGCTATCTAGCTATCTATCTATCTAGCAATCTAGCTATCAGCTAGATACCTAGATTATCTAGCTATCTATCAATCTAGCTATCTAGCTAGCTAGCTAGCTATCTAGCTATTTATCAATCTAGATATCTAGCTATCTATCTAGCTATCTAGCTATCTAGCTATCTATCTAGCTATCTAGCTATCTATCAATCAATCTATCTATCTATCTATCTATCTATCTATCTATCTATCTATCTATCTATCTATCTATCTATCTATCTATCTATCTATCTATATATATATCTATCTAGCTTTCTATCTAGCTATCTAGCTTTCTATCTAGCTATCTAGCTATCTATCAGATAGATAGCTAGATTATCTATCTATCTATCAATCAATCTATCTATCTATCTATCTATCTATCTATCTATCTATCTATCTATCTATCTATCTATCTATCTATCTATCTATCTATCTATCTATCTATCTATCTATCTATCTATCTATCTATCTATCTATCTATCTATCTATCTATCTATCTATCTATCTATCTATCTATCTATCTATCTATCTATCTATCTATCTATCTATCAATCTAGCTATCTAGCTATCTATCAATCTAGCTAGCTATCTAGCTAGCTAGCTATCTATCAATCTAGCTATCTAGCTAGCTATCTAGCTACCTAGCTATCTATCAATCTAGCTATCTCTCAATCTAGCTAGCTATCTAGCTATCTAGCTAGCTATCTAGCTAGATATCTATCTATCTATCTAGCTATCTAGCTAGCTAACTAGCTATCTATCGATCTAGCTATCTATCTAGCTATCTAGCTATCTATCTAGCTATCTAGCTATCTATCTAGCTATCTATCAATCTAGCTATCTAGCTAGCTATCTAGCTATCAGTCTAGCTATCTAGCTAGCTATCTAGCTAGATATCTAGCTAGCTATCTAGCTATCTAGCTAGCTAACTAGCTATCTATCAATCTAGCTATCTATCTAGCTATCTAGCTATCTATCTAGCTATCTAGCTATCTATCTAGCTATCTATCAATCTAGCTATCTAGATATCTAGCTCTCTAGCTATCAGTCTAGCTATCTAGCCATCTATCAATCTAGCTATCTAGCTATCTTTCTATCTAGCTATCTAGCTATCTATCTAGCTATTATCTATCTAGCTATCTATCTATCTATCTATCTATCTATCTATCTATCTATCTATCTATCTATCTATCTATCTATCTATCTATCTATCTATCTATCTATCTATCTATCTATCTATCTATCTATCTATCAATCTAGCTATCTAGCTATCTATCAATCTAGCTAGCTATCTAGCTAGCTAGCTATCTAGCTATCTATCAATCTAGCTATCTAGCTAGCTATCTAGCTACCTAGCTATCTATCAATCTAGCTATCTCTCAATCTAGCTAGCTATCTAGCTATCTAGCTAGCTATCTAGCTAGATATCTAGCTATCTATCTAGCTATCTAGCTAGCTAACTAGCTATCTATCGATCTAGCTATCTATCTAGCTATCTAGCTATCTATCTAGCTATCTAGCTATCTATCTAGCTATCTATCAATCTAGCTATCTAGCTAGCTATCTAGCTATCAGTCTAGCTATCTAGCTAGCTATCTAGCTAGATATCTAGCTAGCTATCTAGCTATCTAGCTAGCTAACTAGCTATCTATCAATCTAGCTATCTATCTAGCTATCTAGCTATCTATCTAGCTATCTAGCTATCTATCTAGCTATCTATCAATCTAGCTATCTAGATATCTAGCTCTCTAGCTATCAGTCTAGCTATCTAGCCATCTATCAATCTAGCTATCTAGCTATCTTTCTATCTAGCTATCTAGCTATCTATCTAGCTATTATCTATCTAGCTATCTATCTAGCTATCTATCTAGCTATCTAGCTATCTATCAATCTAGCTATCTATATCTATCATCTAGATAGCAAGATTATCTAGCTATCTAGCTATCTATCAAACTAGCTATATATCTAGCTATCTAGCTATCTATCAATCTAGCTATCTACTTACCATTCTAGCTATCTAGCTACCTAGCTATCTATCAATCTATCTAGCTATCTAGCTATCTATCAATCTAGCTAGCTATCTAGCTAGCTATCTATCTAGCTATCTATCAATCTAGCTAGCTATCTAGCTATCTATCTTGCTATCTTTCAATCTAGCTAGCTATCTAGCTATCTATCAATCTATCTAGCTATCTATCAATCTATCAATCTAGCTAGCTATCTAGCTATCTAGCTATCTATCAATCTAGCTATCTAGCTATCTAGCAATCAAGCTAGCTATCTAGCTATCTATCTAGCTATCTATCAATCTAGCTATCTAGCTAGCTATCTATCAATCTATCTAGCTATCTATCTAGCTATCTAGCTAGATTATCTAGCTATCTATCAATCTATCTAGCTATCTATCTAGCTATCTAGCTATCTAGCTATCTATCAATCTAGCTATCTAGCTATCTACCAATCTAGCTATCTAGCTAGCTATCAAGCTATCTAGCTATCTATCAATCTAGCTATCTAGCTATCTAGCTAGCTATCTAGCTATCTAGCTATCTATCTAGCTATCTAGCTATCTAGCTGGCTATTTATCTAGCTATCTAGCTCGGCTATCTAGCTACCTATCTAGCTATCTAGCTATCTATCTATCTAGCTATCTAGCTATCTATCTATCTAGCTATCTAGCTATCTATCTATCTATCAATCTAGCTATCAGCTAGATACCTAGATTATCTAGCTATCTATCAATCTAGCTATCTAGCTAGCTAGCTAGCTATCTAGCTATTTATCAATATAGATATCTAGCTATCTGGCTATCTATCTAGCTATCTAGCTAGCTATCTAGATACCTAGCTATCAATCAATCTATCTATCTATCTATCTATCTATCTATCTATCTATCTATCTATCTATCTATCTATCTATCTATCTATCTATCTATCTATCTATCTATCTATCTATCTATCTATCTATCTATCTATCTAGCTTTCTATCTAGCTATCTAGCTTTCTATCTAGCTATCTAGCTATCTATCAGATAGATAGCTAGATTATCTAGCTATCTATCAATCTATCTAGCTATCTATCATTCTATCTAGCTATCTATCTATCTATCTATCTACTCGTGGATACAGCCTAATCGGTAAAGGACCCACTCTTTGCTCCAGCTGCCGTTTTTCCGCTACAGGAGTAGCTCAACTCACCACCTGAAGCCCCGCAGCGCGACTGGGAGAGGGAGGCCGCAGAGGAGGACGAGGCGCCGGCCCCAGGACTGCGAGGACCAGCATTCACCATCTCCAGCTGGTCCTCTTCCTGCGAGAGCCGCGCCCCCTTCCAGCGCCCCCAGCGAGGCGCTACAACTTCTCGCGACACCCGCTGCGCGGGACGCAGCCCGGGCGAAGCCCGGGCCAAGGGCGGGCCCGTTGTTGCCCGTTAGTGCCCGATAGAGACCGGACCGGGCCATCCCTCTAAGAACGACGACCCAGCAACAAACAACCATGCCGCCGAAAACTAGAAGCGCCTCCAAACCTAAATCTAAGCACGCACAGGAGGTAGCACAAGTTACAGGTCCTATTGACCTATTCCTATCACGGGTTAACGAAACAATAAACCAAAGTATAGCTATAATAGAAAAGAGAGTCTCAATGGACCTCACGGCCGCAAACGCCAAGCGCTCATCACTTGGCGCCATAGCGAGCGCGGCATCCCCAATCAACCTGACTTCCCAAAACAGCTCACTCCCAGTGTCTCTATTAACGACAGAACCAAACACCGTTCCCTCAGTGGTTGACCTGTCAGTTACGCACTCTGAGTCGGACCCCTCGTTAACATCAGAAGACCTGGAAGCAACTCCCGATTTAGAGGGATGCCACACCCAAGGAAACACCGAAACCATCGAAAACTTGCCCCAGCCTAGCGAGAGGGACGGGGTAACATCTGAGACCTGCCTAACACTTAGTGGAAAAACACACAGCCCATCCACGATTCACTTAAACTCCCCATCCTCCGACACCACACTGTATATTCCCGACTCTATCCTTCCACATAAGGCAATTTCCAACAGTAACACATCAGAGCAATGTAAGACCTGTAGAATCACATCACAAGTGCTCACTACCACCAAAGACTTACTCTATCAATATTTGAAGCCAATCCAGCTGAGCATCAGAAACCTTGAAGCTCAACTGACAATAATATCGGCCACCCTCCTAGACACAAACACCAGGATAGATGTAAAGGGTCAGCGAACTATCTCACACCAACCCAAAAGAGTAAACCAAAAACATACACAGAAGGCAGTCAGTATCCCAAACGCAATACCCATAGTACAGAAGAACTCAAACCCACCGTCCACCACACCCAAACCAACTGCAAGCACGTCCCTTCCCCAGCAAGAGAAACCAGCGCAACATAAAGCACAGCAAGCAGCCACTACAGGCAAGGTCACCGCACATACCCCATGTCCAATGCAAAACACAGATTCCAGCAGAGTCCCCCCAGAGAAACCCGATCCTCAGTCCGCGAAACCACAACCTTCCCAAAAAGCATCAAAAAATCCTCCGGAAGCAACCCCGAAAAAATTTCCGACAGTTAGACGCCCAGCCCATCTGCCTCCCGAAGCTACGCCCTTCACAATAGTCTTAACAGGAGTACCTGAGCTAGTAGAGGACATCCCAGAAACTGCATGGTCACTTAAAAACAAGGCCATGCAGTGGCTCAGTATAAACAGACCTCTCGAATCTCATCTATCGGGAGGGATCACGTCAGCACGAAGGGTAGCTTGGATAGGAAAGACAAAGAAAACAATACGCGGTGACTGCATTATTGTAACATGCAGGGACCCCGCAACGGTAGACCACATCTGCGCCTGGCCACAACTTGAGAAAAAAGGGGGAATAGATACCCGACACCTTTCTTTCTTCTACCCCCCTGAGGTTCCGTGACGGTTCCGTGATGACTTGAACCCGTGTTTTCAAGTTTGTCGGAAATACATAACATTAGTATCAGCGAACCGCAAATGATCCATTTAGCATATCCTGGTGTTTTCGCTACGTTACGAGCAAGAGCACTCCTGTTATGAACACATTTCTGATCTACCCATGGCATACATCTTAGATCATGGCCGCCATTTTGTGTTTCCTTGCCCTCACATATGCAATAGCCTCTGATCACTTCATTCACTCCACTTTGATTAAGGACACGTAGTCTTAACCGGAGATTCACCTCTTACATGACACGTACACCTTAAACCAGATCACACTGAAGCTGCATGACTCGACAAAGGCTGCCTCCTCTGCCCAAGGCCAGCCCACCTGAACTGGTTTTCCTGTCCATTGTACCTGATCATGATTAGGCGGCCGAAGCCGGTAGCCTTGCCCATTTACAACCCACAAACATCTCTTATCCCGTTTTCTATCTTTTGCACCTGGCTCTGCTCCTTTCCTTCTGGGCCTTTATTAGGGGGAGGTAACGAACTTTACGATGAGGCGGTCCGGCTCTTGAATGCAATATTGACAAGGGATTGTGATGGACTGGTGGGAACCCCTCTTCGTGATGTTTGGTATCAGATATTATCGACAGTTCCTGTGTAACGCCAAATATTTATTGTTTAGAGACACAAAGGTTTGGGAGTGTACCGACATGTGAAATATTTGCCTAGAGCATAAATTTTGGTATATAAGGAGCAACCCTCAATGTACAAATCGAACAGGCTCCTGGGTACTGACCGTGTGTAGTATCTATGACTTCTGTGTCCCTGCAGTAATAAACCTTTGGTCTTTGACGCCACCATCGAGAAGCCCGTGTTTCTGTTCATTTGCGCACCAAGGCAGGTGGAACTCCGGGGTCTTTGGGTGTTGTTCCCTGACACCTCTGGACGGAACCAAAAAGTCCAGAACTCCAATTGGCGCCCAACGTGGGGCGACGTCATTCGGTACCGGTCCAAAAGCCTGAAGAGTTCGAGAAGCTTCGTGTGAAGATTCCTGAGGGAGGCGCCCCACTTCATCGATCCCGGCATATCGCAAAAGTGGCCCTGAAGTTCTCTTCCACGAGGGTTCCCGTTCAGGACGGCTGCAGTGGGCCGTTGCCTTGACCGTCGCCCTGTCTTGGACCCGAAGTGGTGCAGTCTTAGTACAGCGAAACGTGACGGGTTTCTCCTTGGTGACGTCTTCAGTGCCTCAGTTAAGTATTTAGTGATAGCTAGCTGGTTACTTTTGTGAGGATTGTTAAAAATCCTTGATCGGTTCTTGGTTTGGTTTAGTTTCGTAAGATTATCACTAGTTGTTCTGGTTACGATAATCTATTTGGTTCAGTTTGGGTATCGATACATTAGTTTGGTTTTGGTAGGCCTAAGTTCTTGGTTCAAGTGCACATATCTGTTTTCGTGTTTTGTTTGTTTTGTGTTCCAGACTGAAAATGGTAAGTCGGAAAATGTTGTCTTGTTTTAATTGCAACAGTGACTCACAATTAGAGGATTCCTGTCTGGTTCCTCCGATTGGGACTCCCCTATATGACCTATATTGTAAGTATGGTGTGGGTCCTATAACTTATAATGAAATATGGGTCCGTTATTGTAAGAAGGATGGTGTCCTTAGTTGGCCACTACATGGTAGTTTTGAACCCGAGATCCTTGACAATTTAGAAGCGAAATTGTTTAGGAAGAAAGCCCGGCCGGCAATGTTTGACTCTTTTCGTTATTGGCGGAAAGAATCCAAACAGAGAGAAATAAAAAGGTTGAAGAAAGAACAAAAAGAACTAGAAGAGTTAACTCTAGAGCAAGCGACTAAACAGTTGCAGGCTAACGAGTGTGAGAAGGCTATAGATGTAGCAATTAGAGAGCATAACTTAGCGATTGACAAGTGCTATCCTGCCTTGCCATCGAAAACGGCTAAGATACTGGAGGATCCCGAAAACGATCCTCTGCTATCTTATCTGTTACGTTCACCTCCACCGTACGCACAAGGTGCTGCGACTCAACTTGTACCGAATGTTCAATTGCCGGTTGCTGGACAACCTGGTGTTCTTGTTCCTCAGAATCAAGTTCCTGTACCTCCTGTGGTGAATGTAAATGTTCCTACAGCTCCTCCTCTTCCCGCACTGCCCGCTCCTATACCTACCACTGTACCTACTGATCCTCAAACTATTTTCCTCGATACTCCTACTGTTTCGTCATCTATTCCTACCTCGACTGCATTCTCTATGTCTGCGAGTGTACTAACTCCACTTTCTGTTCGTCGAAGAATCACTGATTCTGTTACTAATATGCTGTCTCCTATATATAAAACCTTGATTAAGACTCCTACTCCTGACTCTGTTCAGAGACGGAGTCAGCTTCCAAGTACTGAAGAACGGGGAGTTTTAGACTCCACGGCTCTCAGATGGATTTCGAAGGGTAGAAGATATAGTACGAGAGATGTATTAGATACATTTATGCAGTGGAAAGAACCAACGCAACGATACGTTTTTGATGAGATGTGCTCGTTGTTACGTGAGGAAATAGAGGAAGATGATGTTGAATCAGACTTGGAGGATTTAATTAAGGTGCAAAAAGAGTTTGCTGCTGGAATGATAGTGGGCGATAATATAAAGGAAGCGATGGAACTCATTTTGAGTTTTAGGATTGATCCATCTCTTCGTTCACCGAGAGATTTAGAGAAAGGTAGAATGAAGCCAAGTCGCCAATATCCTATGAGGGAGGTTCCTCCAATTTGGCGCGAGGCAGTACAACGTGATGATAATGCGGGTATTGCAGCTGCTCCAGCACAGTTCCAAAGAGTATGGATACATATTCCATGGAAGCGAGCTGAAGTACTAGCAGTGAAACAGGCCTTACCAGATCCACGTAAGAATCCAGCTGGATATTACAAGGAATTGACACAGACAGTTGAGGCTTGTATAATGAACTTAGCCGACATTGATATGTTGTTTGGTAATGTAGTTCCACAACCAGTATGGGCTAAAATTCGTAGAGAGGATCATCAAGCAGCCTTAGGTGGTGATTGGGCAGCTATCACTGCAGCGGATGGTCAGCAAACGGGTGGTGCAAAACCCGAACCCCTAATTGCTAATCTTCCAGGTAGAATAATTGATTTAATGAAGACTTTGATGCCTGCATTGCGTGTTAATTGGGATAAATTATCCGCATGCAAGCAGAAGAAAGACGAAAGTGTCTCCGACTTCTTCACGAGGTTCGAAGAGACTTTTGTAGACCATAGTGGTCAGGATATGAGCACTGAAGGAGGACAGAGATTGTTTGTCGATAAATTTGTGCATAATTTGTTACCTGAATTATGCAATAAATTAAAGGATTCAGAAAGTGCGTGGGCTGTATCTACGACAGCGCAAATACTTGCGACTGCGCAATACTACGAAAATAGGGATAAAGAGGAAAAGGAAAAATCAGAGAAGAAAACGAAAGATTTAAAAACTAAAGTTCTTTTGCAGCAGGCGTATCCGCCTCGCGCGAACCAGACTAATATGCAGCAGAACTCATACCAAAGGACAGATTATAGTACATCAAGACCTCAATATCAATGGAATCAGTGTGCGTACTGTAAGAAAGAGGGTCACTATAAAAATGATTGTCAGATCTTAGCGCAAAATAATGCGGCAGCAGCTCAGAGAGGTCGTGGTGGTTATGCACAAAATTCTAGAGGACGAGGACGAGGTGCTATGCCTCCGCAAACGAATGATCGTCCTTCTAATCACTTTGATCAACAAAATGTACAGTCAGCTCAACAGAATAGATCTCAGCAATATCTTGTTGAGGATTATTGTGAAGTTGAAGAGGGATTTCAACAAAATGGGTACTAGGACAGCCATGGACAGAGAGAGGGAGTAGTATCAGTTCCAGTGGATCAGAGTGGGCCTTATGTCGCAGTAGCAACATCAGGTGTAGTCGAACCGTTTCTGTTGGATACTGGTGCCGCGAAAAGTTCTATAATTCATGCGAAACTCCCTGGCGCACCTTTGTCTGGCTCAACAAATGTTTCCGTAGGTTTTTCAGGCGCCCCTGTGTACAACCCGATATCTGGTCCTTTGTCTATTTCTGTTGGACCGTGTCAATTGAAAGCACCCTTAATTTTGACGACAGGTTGTAATGAAAATCTGCTTGGTTTAGATTTGTTAAAACGACTATATGCGACATTGTACTGTTCTCCGGAAGGAGTACAGCTTACTTTGGGTAAAAGACTCACCTCTCCGATGTACTTGTCAATGGACGCACTCCCGCCGGAGCTACGTTCACTCCCTGATTCTCTTTGGGCGACTGGTCCCAATGATGTAGGCCTTTTGGAAATTCCACCATATGTAGTAACTTTGAAAGCAAATGTAAAATTTCCAAGAATTCCCCAATATAAAATATCGAGTGAAGGAGAACGTGCACTTTTACTGATTGTGCAAGATTTGATTAAGAAAGGTGTGGTTGAAGAAACGCGAGGAAATATTTGTAATAGTCCTGTATTGCCGATCTTGAAACGAACTGATCCTACAAAGCCTCCAGTCTATAGGTTTGTCATAGACCTTAGAGAAGTTAATAAGATTGTAATTCCGCAGTTTCCTGTAGTGCCAGACATTACTGCCTTGTTAACATTGATTCCCGCTACAGCCAATTGGTTCTCAGTCATCGACTTGAAGAATGCCTTTTTCAGCATTCCGATAGCCGAGGAAAGCAGAGATATTTTTGGCTTCTGTTTAGGAGGTCGAAGCTTCAGATTTAAACGCGCTCCACAAGGCTATTGTGAAAGTCCATCCATTTACAGTCAAGCTTTAAAAAGCCAGTTAGATTCTTTTGTCCTTCCTCCAGGTTCTGCCCTAGTACAGTACGTAGACGATCTTTTGGTGGCTGCCGATGACAAGGAAACTTGCAAAGCGGCTACGATTTCACTATTGCATCATTTGTCTAATTTGAATCATAAGGTGTCACCTTCCAAAATGCAATACTGCTGCCAAGAAGTAACCTACCTAGGTCACCTCTTATCAAAGGAGGGAAGGAAGTTGACCCCAGAAAGAGTAAAAGCAATTACGCAAATGAGTGTTCCACGCACACAGAAGGAAGTACGTGCCTTTCTAGGTATTACCTCCTACTGTAGGCAATGGATCCCAAATTTTTCACTTTTAGCAAAGCCATTGGTAGCTTTGACTGGGAAAAATGTTCCGAGTCCGGTGCCATGGTCTGATGAATGTCAAGAGAGTTTTACTGAATTACGAAAAGCATTGTGTTCAGCTCCTGTATTGGGCACACCTGATTACAGTAAGCCATTCACGCTCTACGTTCACGAAAGAGAAGGTTGCGCGTTGAGTGTCTTGACACAGAAGTTTGGTGATAAACAACGCCCTTGTGCGTATTTCTCATCAACATTAGATCCGGTAGCTAGAGCATTGCCTAGTTGTTTGAGGGCTACAGCGGCAGCTGCGGCTTCCATTCGACAATCTGCTGGTTTGGTGATGAATAATATGCTAGTGGTCATGGTTCCTCATGCAGTGGATACACTCATGAACCGAACGAAGACACAACACCTTACTAGTGCGAGATTATCTGGTTACGAGCTGACGTTATTAGCGAATCATATTCAGATCAAAAGATGCAATGTATTGAATCCAGCAACACTGTTGCCGACTGATCTAGAGTCGAGTGATTCCGAGCCACATGACTGTTATTTTAAAACGGAAGAAGAGACAAAAGGACGAATTGACCTTAAAGATACTCCCCTATCCGACCCGGATGGTACGCTGTATGTGGACGGGTCATGTTTTAAATTGGAGAATGGTGATGTGACTGCTGCTTACGCGGTGACGACTTTGAAGACGATTGTGGAGACTGCAAGAGTGAGTCAGAATTCTGCCCAAGCTGCAGAGTTAATAGCTCTTACGAGAGCGTGTGTTTTAGCTGAGGGAAAGAGAGTGAATGTGTTCACAGATAGTCAGTACGCATTTGGCGTGGCCCATAGTTTTGGCCGGTTGTGGAGAGAAAGAGGTTTCATTACGTCCCATGGGACTAAGATTCAACATGGTCAGCTAGTTAACGACTTGTTAGAATCTTTAACCTTGCCGACTGAAGTTGCGATTGTGAAGTGCAGTGCTCATAAAGCAATCACGGATGATGTTGGTCGGGGAAATGCCTTTGCTGATGAAACAGCTAAACAGACAGCTAGAGACATGATGAGTAGAATGTATGTTGCTACGTCTGCAAGATGGATTGCTGAGTCTGGGATGTGTGAAGACACTATGGAAAGTGTGAAAGAGATTCAGAAAGAAGCGACTGAGGAAGAGAAACGCGTATGGAGAGAAAGTACGGGCAAATTGGACTCGAATGGATGTTGGATCGATTTGACAGAACAGCAGCGTTGGATGTTGCCTGATGCGTATGTGCTTGCAGTAGTGACGATGGCGCATGGAGTGGCGCACATAAGTTCTAAAGGGATATGTAAGATGTTAGCTCCGGTTTGGAAGAATGAGGGAATCAGTAAGTGTGCAGAGAGAGTGGTGAAAAATTGTATGGTATGCTTGATGCATAATCCTGGCAAGGGAACTCCAACTCCAGCTGGTCATTTTGCTCCTCCTTCCTGTCCCTTTGAAGTAATACAGTTAGACTTCATTCACATGGAACGCTGCAACAATTTAAAATACGTCCTGGTGGTAGTTTGTGCTTTTTCCAGGTGGATAGAAGCATACCCACTAAAGGACAACACTGCTTTATCAACTGCCAAAATTCTTCTCAAAGAATTTTTCCCTAGGTATGGAATGCCACGGATTGTATGGTCAGATAACGGAAGTGAGTTTATAGGGAAAGTTATGCAGAGTGTGTGTGCTGGTCTAGGATTGAAACAAAAATTTCATAGTGCGAACCATCCCCAGTCAGCTGGTCTAGTGGAGGGTTATAATGGCACCCTCAAGCTTAAAATAGCCAAAATACAAGCATCCACAGGTTTGGCTTGGCCAGACGCACTTCCTTTGGCCTTGTTATCAACGAGAGCAACAGTGCATTCTAGAATAGGGCTTTCTCCATATGAGATTGTATTTGGCCGCCCGGCAAATGTCTGGGGTGTGCCAAGGCCTAAACACTTTTGCTCCATTGAGTATCCTATGTTGATAGACTACCTTTACGACTTGACTGCTAAATTAAGTCTTATTCATCAACAGGTTTTTGATGCTTTGCCAAAGCCTCCGGAGAGTCCAGGGCATCAACTGAAACCGGGTGACTTCATAGTGGTCCGGAACTTCGCGAGGACAAAGAATCTTCAGCCTCGCTACATCGGCCCCTTCCAGATCCTGCTGGCAACGAGAACAGCTGTACGTGTTGCTGGCCGGAAGAACTGGATCCACGCTTCTCATGTAAAGCGTGTTCCACTGCCGCTGCCCTACGACGACTGGGTGAAGAAGGGAATTGGTGCCTCCGAATCTGAATTAACTCCAAAATTTGTCCCTTTCAGCGATGCCAATTTGATTTCTGACACTTTGAAACGTGATTCTCCTCCTGAAAAGACTGTTTTGAACATTGAACATTTGTCTCCAGCATCAAAAGAAACTTTGCCATCTGCGAGCGTAAACTCTGCAACAGCTGCTAGTGATACACTATTTTCCGATCCAACAGTACCAGCAAAGAAAAGATACAATCTTAGAAGCTATAAAACGAACTAATAAAGCAGGCAACTGCATATTGTGCTTTGGATACACATATACATTGAACTTTTTGCTTTTCAGCCAGGAAGTTTGCTATTGTTTATTGTTTTTTAAATTGCCTTGCCGTCTGGGTAGCCGTAGGGTCGTGGCTGTGTGCCTAGTTTGAATTTGCAGGGGTCTGACACAAGGTCGATCTTTCTGTTAGTTTTGGGAACTCCCAGGGCTGACAGAGGCATTTTCATCTACGTACACATCATCAGTGGTCGCGAGCGGATTGTAGAAGATGGAACTTCCTGCGCTGCAACGAAAGAATGTGATTTACGTTCGCAGAAACAGACTTAATAGAATTCTTCACAGCAAATGTTTCTTGATGCAGTGTGTCATTACATTTTTGATTGTTTTAGCAACATTGGTGGGTGGAATTGTCTTTAGCATAAACTTGATTTTTGTGCCAGTTTCTACAGTGCCTCCCCTTGATCCAGCCATTTCTACTGTTTCTTCTATACACTCTTTTCACTCATTTCCAGAACATGAGCAAGCTCGACGCTCAGAATTCATCAACAACACTTTTGTACAGCTCTTGCACCAACACCAACTGGTAGTTAACACGACAGACTGTTGGGTGTGTGGCTTGATACCCCACACCATGGATAAAGGTATTCCCTATCTGGTTTTGCCTTTCAGCTACAATGGATCATTTCAGGCCCTTCAAACCATCTTTGCTTATGCTCTTGAGACCTATCCTCCACGCCCACCACGCTCCACTAAATATAACTCTGCCAACAAAGCTTTAGTCCAGGGAATTATTGACATGATCAAAGACGTCAATAATACTCCATCTTACCCTAGAGACGAATTGCGAGTATATTTAAGTTGGAATACTTCAGAGTATCGCCTTAGTTTAGGAGAAAGCAAGCGTAAAAGCTCAACTCCAATCTGGGTCGTACCTCACCGAGGTCAGGTCTGTTTGCAAGGTAATGGGAGAAATCCGAGAGCTCAGCTAGGGAGGAGTGAGTGCGTAGAGACTTATGTGTTTCCGGCTAACTCTTCCCCTGCCTTCCTTACTGCTAGGGGTACCTACTTCATCTGTCAAGACAGAGCTTATACATGGTTGCCTGCTGACTTCTCAGGCTCATGCTATATTGCTCGATTGTTGCCTCCAACATACACTGCTTCACCGGATTATTACAGAATAAGAGTAGCTAGAGGTGTTTTCAGTAAGGAAGATACCGCTGGTCAGGAAGCTGGAGACTTCTTCAAAGGCTTCCTTCCGTTCTGGGGGCCTATGGCCAATAGTAGAAACATACGTCAGCTAACACGGGTAGTTGAATCTACTATTACCGAAACTGCTGGTGCCCTTAGCAATCTGACAGCTGAACTTCAGGCGGATAGGCTCATGACATTGCAGAACCGTATGGTTCTAGATGTTATACTTGCAGATCGAGGTGGGGTATGCAGAATGATCCAATCGAGCTGCTGTGTCTTCATTCCTAATAATGCTCCAACAGTTTACGAGGCGATCTCTAAGTTGCACAAAATTTCGGATTCCATACATGTAGATGAGGGAAACTGGTCCTTTATGGAGTGGGTTTGGACTCTGATCTCAGCGTGGGGATGGAAGGTTCTACTGGTCATTGGTATCATCTTAGTATTCCTATTCTCATGTTGTCTGATTATCCAGTGTGGTCCTGCTCTGTGTAGTCTTTGTGCTACAACCTGTTTTAGGAAACCACCTGCATTTGGAGAAAAGACACGAGAAAGGATGATGATACAACAGCATGTCACTGACCTGATGAGCATAGAACTAGATTCAGACATAGATTGAGTAATTGCCTATGTAAGGGCAAAAGGAGGGTCTGAGGTTCCGTGACGGTTCCGTGATGACTTGAACCCGTGTTTTCAAGTTTGTCGGAAATACATAACATTAGTATCAGCGAACCGCAAATGATCCATTTAGCATATCCTGGTGTTTTCGCTACGTTACGAGCAAGAGCACTCCTGTTATGAACACATTTCTGATCTACCCATGGCATACATCTTAGATCATGGCCGCCATTTTGTGTTTCCTTGCCCTCACATATGCAATAGCCTCTGATCACTTCATTCACTCCACTTTGATTAAGGACACGTAGTCTTAACCGGAGATTCACCTCTTACATGACACGTACACCTTAAACCAGATCACACTGAAGCTGCATGACTCGACAAAGGCTGCCTCCTCTGCCCAAGGCCAGCCCACCTGAACTGGTTTTCCTGTCCATTGTACCTGATCATGATTAGGCGGCCGAAGCCGGTAGCCTTGCCCATTTACAACCCACAAACATCTCTTATCCCGTTTTCTATCTTTTGCACCTGGCTCTGCTCCTTTCCTTCTGGGCCTTTATTAGGGGGAGGTAACGAACTTTACGATGAGGCGGTCCGGCTCTTGAATGCAATATTGACAAGGGATTGTGATGGACTGGTGGGAACCCCTCTTCGTGATGTTTGGTATCAGATATTATCGACAGTTCCTGTGTAACGCCAAATATTTATTGTTTAGAGACACAAAGGTTTGGGAGTGTACCGACATGTGAAATATTTGCCTAGAGCATAAATTTTGGTATATAAGGAGCAACCCTCAATGTACAAATCGAACAGGCTCCTGGGTACTGACCGTGTGTAGTATCTATGACTTCTGTGTCCCTGCAGTAATAAACCTTTGGTCTTTGACGCCACCATCGAGAAGCCCGTGTTTCTGTTCATTTGCGCACCAAGGCAGGTGGAACTCCGGGGTCTTTGGGTGTTGTTCCCTGACACCTCTGGACGGAACCAAAAAGTCCAGAACTCCACCCCAGCCAAACAACACCACAACTTCCCACCCTGGGAATGGCACCATCACCCCAAAGCCCAGCGTAACCAGGACCCTTGGCGTCAAACACCATGGAGCCAGAGGGATTACACATTTGAGTACCTAGACAGGGGGGGGCCAAGAGACAGGTACGCCGATGGCCAGGTCCCATACTGGCAGGATAGACCTTACTCGGCGTATGATGGCTGGCAGGGTTTCCCGACCCAAAACCGATTCGAGTGCCTCGATATGGTTGATTGACCATTCACGGTCGAATCCAGTTACCATACAGCAGCAGATGCCTCACTTTACTCTGCCTCTGACAAACACCTGATAGATCCACCAAATTCGCACGACACCTCAGAGACACCAAAGACCCATTTAAACAACCCTCAGACCCGCACTCCCCCCGTAGCATTGGCCACGAGAGGAAGACCACCTAACGAACAACTGTCAACCGCAGAAATCCCTATCAACTTCAATACAGCACCCGCTACCTCGATAGACAAAAGGGCCAGGAGTATAGGCATAGTCTTCTGGAATGTCGCAGGCTTAACCGGAAAAATTGCATGCCCTCAATGGCTGGAAGTAGTAGGCAGCCATCAAATCTTGTGCCTACAAGAGACTTGGCGTACATCCCCCCTCCATCTAGTGGGATACAAGACATTTTTTACAAAAGCAACGCCAAGCCCAATGGGAAGACCAAAAGGCGGGCTCACGATCTACCTTTCAAACACCGTAACAGCCACCGTAAAGTTAACAAAAGAAACACCCATTTTTCAAATCATCCAAATTACTCACCAGACCACAGCACTGAGAAACATATTCATACTCATAAACTATTACAATAATTTAGGTACCCAGGACTGCTGTACCTACTTAGACGAAATGGTGACCCACATATCCACATTACAAAGTACGAACTCCAACGCGACAACAAAACTTATTTGGGGAGGCGATTTCAACCACCCACTATGCCCAAGCCACAAAAGTGGAATCTGTGGCCTGCAATCGGAATCCGGAAACCCCATCCCTCACTTTGTACACACTCAAAGTGGAAATAAGTTCAACGAAACCATATTCTCTCTGGACCTAGACTTTGTAAATGAATTAGTCGACCCGCCCCAGGAATTCCAACCCACCTTCCATGGGCGAGGTTATACGTCTACCATCGACTTCATCTTAGCCTCTAACACCTGTAAAGGATCGCTAAACAACTACAAAGTAGGGTCCAGCCCGATCAGTGACCACTATCCCCTAAGTGTAGAGTTTATCATAGAAGAAGTAGGCCCTTACAAAACAAAAACCAGCCCTCTCGACCAAGAATCTTTAGTACTAAAGAAGAAGAATGGATATGCTATCAAATGGGCGAAAGTAGACCCCGAAGTCACCTCGCAAAGGATACTTGAAAAAACGTATCCCTGGCAAAGGGATTGCTTGTCCGCAGAGGCCTCCCCCGCACAAATTATTGCCTCTTTCAATAACATCCAAGGGGCAATAAGAGATGAATTATTTAGGCATACGGCAAATAAACCAAAATCCCAAACAAAGAGATGGTTCAACTCAGATTGCAGAAAGGCCCTCACATCCTTAAAAGAAGCCCTTCGACAAAAACCGAGAGATGTTCAATTAATCTCAGTTCGAAGAAAAACGTACAACAATGCCAGGAAAAACCGAAGGCTCCAGATAAAGAAAGATCTATGGTCCCAACTGCATGAGAGCGCATTAAAAAAGGACAGTATCGCTTTCTGGCAGGTTATTAGATCACCTTTTTTAGGAAATAACACCGATTCACATCATCTCGACGTAGCTATAACCGAGAACGACTGGGTCCACCATTTCACAAAAATCTTCGGCAAGACAATAGCCATTTCTCAAAAAGAAGGCGAGGACGAAGCAGAGAAAAGTTTTTTCCCCATCGATTTATGCTTCACTGTCAATGAGGTCAGAAAAGCAATTAAAGCGTCAAAAACTGGAAAGGCTCCCGGCCCTGACGGGGTACCCATGGACCTGTTCTTATATAACAGCGAACACTGGTCACTAATAATAACTCGGGTAATGACCGCAGTCACCAAAATCGGACTCCTCCCATCATGGTCATCATCCACCCTCGTGCCAATATTTAAGAAAGGGGACCGAAACGATCCCGTGTGCTACCGACCGATCTCCCTTCTGGACTCCACAGGTAAAATTGCAGGTCGATTACTCCTGGACCGATTACAATCTTGGGCCCAGGAAAACAACATCTTTACAGACCTGCAATATGGCTTTCAGAAGGGGCTCGGGACGGTGGAACAGGCCTTAAACCTTACCCTTCTGGCCGGAAAATACACACGCGCAAAAGAAGGAAAAATCTACCTGGTATATGTAGATCTAACCGTGGCCTTTGACTGTGTCCAGCACGCAAAGATGTGGGACATCATGACCAATCTTGGAGTAGATCCATCTATACTGGCCTTTCTTCGGGGTCTATACACCAACGCAGAAGGCCGAGTGCGTTATGGCATTGGTGGCGAACTATCACGTCCCTTTAAAATCACAAGAGGAGTAAGGCAAGGGTGCGTGCTGGCTCCCTTCCTATTCAATCTATATACCAATGGGATCGAAAAAGCCATGTTGGCAGGGAGTCAGGATCTTCCTCAGATAGCACGCCGCCCTATACCCATCCTCCTCTACGCCGACGATTCGGTCATCCTGGCCCGAACAGCCAATCAACTCCAGCGCCAGCTGAACAAATATGTGACATTCATGGACTCCCTGGGCCTAAAGGTAAATACAAAGAAAACTTTCACAATGATCATAGGCCCCAAACACGGAACTCTAAAATCCATACACATAAACAATACCAAGTTGGAAAAAACATCAGTATATCCTTATCTGGGTATACTCGTCGACGATTCAATGACGTGGCGCAAAGCCATCGAAGCCAGAAACCTCAACTTTCGGCGAGCAACATCAGCACTATGTGCCTTTTCCAGGAAACTCGGCAAACCAGCTCCCTCGGAACTACTAACGCTGTACTATGCAAAATGCCACAGCGTGGCTAGCTACGGAGCAGGCATCTGGGGCCATGGAAGCATCAACCAACTACAGGTAACGGAGAACGCCTTCATCAAGTACGTTCTGGCTCTTCCCCAAAGCTCTCCGTTTTTAGCATCACATCGGGAGCTAGGGATGGAATTTGTGACAGACACCTTACGCTGCCAGCCCCTCATCCTATGGCACCGCATATGGTGCAATCCGGAAAGCCACATAACGCGTTCTCTCATTACCGATTGCCTCAGCCTAGCCCACTGGAGAAAAATACCCTGGCTCAATTACATCTATAAATTTCTCAAAGATCTTGATCGGGAGCAATACTTTTTAGACCCACCTTCAATAGAGGATATTTCAAAGAAACAACTCAAAGAACTTTGTATAGGTCACCTGAGAGAACTTCGCAATCAGGCAGAGATCGTAAAAGCACATAACGGGAAGATTTGCCCATTGCAATCAGAGAAACTGATACAGCCCTACTTGACGTTTTTTCTCTCGAACTATGAAAAGTACCTACTGACAAGGCTCCGGTTCGATCTCTTCTTCCGCTTGGTTTCATTCCCGGAACAGCACAACTGGTCTCGGGACATGACCCGTTGTCCGTGTGACGGAGTCTCTAAACAATCCACAGTCCATGTCACATTGTTCTGCAAATTCTACAGAGAAGCAAGGAAAAAATGGATCCTTCCTCTCCTTCGTTCTTGTGGCCTTAGAAACACGTACCCAGCCCTCGCCTACCTCCAGACACCGGCAAATCCGCATGAAGCTAAAATGACAGTGACTTTTCTAAAAAATGTACTAAAAACTCGCAAGGGCATGATTCTATAAACCGTAAATGTGTATTTTTGTACAAACCTGATGATTTTTATAAAACTGTACTTTTTATGATTATGCAAATTTTTATAATCGAATAAAAGTTTATGAATATATATATACTATCTATCTATCTATCTATCTATCTATCTATCTATCTATCTATCTATCTATCTATCTATCTATCTATCTATCTATCTATCTATCTATCTATCTATCTATCTATCTATCTATCTAGCTATCTAGCTATCTAGCTATCTATCTAGCTATCTAGCTATCTATCTAGCTATCTATCTAGCTAGATATCTAGCTATCTAGCTAGATATCTAGCTATCTAGCTAGCTAACTAGCTATCTATCAATCTAGCTATCTAGCTATCTATCTAGCTATCTATCAATCTAGCTATCTAGCTATCTATCAATCTGGCTAGCTATCTAGCTAGCTAGCTATCTAGCTATCTATCAATCTAGCTATCTAGCTACCTAGCTATCTATCAATCTAGCTATCTATCAATCTAGCTAGCTATCTAGCTATCTAGCTAGCTATCTAGCTATCTAGCTATCTATCTATCAATCTAGCTAGATATCTAGCTATCTATCTAGCTATCTAGCTAGCTAACTAGCTATCTATCAATCTATCTATCTAGCTATCTAGCTATCTATCTATCAATCTAGCTATCTAGCTATCTAGCTATCTAGCTATCTAGCTAGCTATCTAGCTATCTATCTAGCTATCTAGCTATCTATCTAGCTGGCTATTTATCTAGCTATCTAGCTCGGCTATCTAGCTACCTATCTAGCTATCTAGCTATCTACATATCTAGCTATCTAGCTATCTAGCTATCAGTCTAGCTATCTAGCTATCTACCAATCTAGCTAGCTATCTAGCTATCTATCTAGCTATCTAGCTATCTATCTAGCTATTATCTATCTAGCTATCTATCTAGCTATCTATCTAGCTATTTAGCTATCTATCTAGCTATTTAGCTATCTATCAAGCTAGCTATCTATATCTATCATCTAGATAGCAAGATTATCTAGCTATCTAGCTATCTATCAAACTAGCTATATATCTAGCTATCTAGCTATCTATCTAGCTATCTATCAATCTAGCTATCTAGCTACCATTCTAGCTATCTAGCTATCTAGCTATCTATCAATCTAGCTAGCTATCTAGCTATCTATCAATCTAGCTATCTAGCTATCTAGCTATCTATCAATCTAGCTAGCTATCTGGCTATCTAGCTAGATATCTAGCTAGCTAGCTAGCTATCTAGCTATCTATCTAGCTATCTATCAATCTAGCTATCTAGCTAGCTATCTAGCTATCTATCAATCTTTCTAGCTATCTATCTAGCTATCTAGCTAGATTATCTAGCTATCTATCAATCTATCTAGCTATCTATCTAGCTATCTATCAATCTAGCTATCTAGCTATCTACCAATCTAGCTATCTATCTAGCTATCTAGCTATCTATCAATCTAGCTATATATCAATCTAGCTAGCTATCAAGCTATCTAGCTATCTATCTAGCTATCTATCTAGCTATCTAACTATCTATCTAGCTATCTAGCTGGTTATCTATCTAGCTATCTAGCTCGGCTATCTAGCTAGCTAGCTACCTATCTAGCTATATAGCTATCTATCTAGCTATCTGTCTGGCTATCTAGCTATCTATCTAGCTATCTATCAATCTAGCTATCTATCAGCTAGATACCTAGATTATCTAGCTATCTATTAATCTAGCTATCTAGCTAGCTATCTAGCTATTTATTAATCTAGATATCTATCTATCTATCTATCTATCTATCTATCTATCTATCTATCTATCTATCTATCTATCTATCTATCTATCTATCTATCTATCTATCTATCTATCTATCTATCTATCTATCTATCTATCTATCTATCTATCTATCTATCTATCTATCTATCTATCTAGCTAACTAGCTATCTATCAATCTAGCTATCTAGCTATCTATCTAGCTATCTATCAATCTAGCTATCTAGCTATCTATCAATCTGGCTAGCTATCTAGCTATCTAGCTAGCTAGCTATCTAGCTATCTATCAATCTAGCTATCTAGCTACCTAGCTATCTATCAATCTAGCTATCTATCAATCTAGCTAGCTATCTAGCTATCTAGCTAGCTATCTAGCTATCTAGCTAGCTATCTATCAATCTAGCTAGATATCTAGCTATCTATCTAGCTATCTAGCTAGCTAACTAGCTATCTATCAATCTATCTATCTAGCTATCTAGCTAGCTATCTATCAATCTAGCTATCTAGCTATCTAGCTATCTAGCTATCTAGCTAGCTATCTAGCTATCTATCTATCTATCTAGCTATCTAGCTATCTATCTAGCTGGCTATTTATCTAGCTATCTAGCTCGGCTATCTAGCTACCTATCTAGCTATCTAGCTATCTACATATCTAGCTATCTAGCTATCTAGCTATCAGTCTAGCTATCTAGCT
>NW_028246674.1:505000-507500 GCF_964263255.1 Lissotriton vulgaris
TAGCTATCTAGCTAGCTATCTAGCTATCTATCAATCTTTCTAGCTATCTATCTAGCTATCTAGCTAGATTATCTAGCTATCTATCAATCTATCTAGCTATCTATCTAGCTATCTATCAATCTAGCTATCTAGCTATCTACCAATCTAGCTATCTATCTAGCTATCTATCAATCTAGCTATATATCAATCTAGCTAGCTATCTAGCTATCTAGCTATCTATCTAGCTATCTATCTAGCTATCTAGCTATCTATCTAGCTATCTAGCTGGTTATCTATCTAGCTAGCTATCTAGCTATCTAGCTATCTATCTATCTATCTATCTAGCTATCTAGCTATCTATCTAGCTATCTAGCTGGTTATCTATCTAGCTCGGCTATCTAGCTAGCTAGCTACCTATCTAGCTATCTAGCTATCTAGCTATCTATCTAGCTATCTATCTGGCTATCTAGCTATCTATCTAGCTATCTATCAATCTAGCTATCTATCAGCTAGATACCTAGATTATCTAGCTATCTATTAATCTAGCTATCTAGCTATCTATCTAGCTATTTATCAATCTAGATATCTATCTATCTATCTATCTATCTATCTATCTATCTATCTATCTATCTATCTATCTATCTATCTATCTATCTATCTATCTATCTATCTATCTATCTATCTATCTATCTATCTATCTATCTATCTATCTATCTATCCAGCTATCCAGCTATCCAGCTATCCAGCTATCCAGCTATCTATCTATCTATCTATCTAGCTAGCTAGCTAGCTATCTATCTATCTATCTATCTAGCTATCTAGCTAGCTAGCTATCTATCTAGCTATCAATCTAGCTATCTATCAGCTAGATAGCTAGATTATCTAGCTATCTATCTAGCTATCTAGCTATCTAGCTATCTATCAATCTAGCTATCTAGATATCTATCTATCTAGCTAGCTAGCTATCTAGCTGTCTAGCTATCCAGCTATCTAGCGATCTATCAATCTAGCTATCTATCAATCTAGCTATCTATCAATCTAGCTATCTAGCTATCTAGCTATCTAGCTAACTATCTATCTAGCTATCTAGCTAGCTAGCTATCTAACTATCCAGCTATCTATTAATCTATCTAGCTATCTAGGTATCTAGCTATCTAGCTAGCTATCTAGTTAGCTAGCTATCCAGCTATCTAGCTATCTAGCTAGCTATCTAGCTTTCTATCTAGCTATCTAGCTATCTAGCTATCTATCAATCTACCTATCTACCTATCTAGCTATCTAGCTATCTATCAATCTATCACTCTAGCTAGCTATCTAGCTATCTCGCTATCTAGCTATCTATCAATCTAGCTATCTATCAATCTAGCTATCTAGCTATCTATCAATCTAGCTATCTATCAATCTAGCTCTCTAGCTCTCTAGCTATCTGCTATCTATCTAATCTAGCTATCTAGCTATCTATCAATCTATAAATCTAGCTAGCTATCTAGCTATCTATCAATCTAGCTATCTAGCTATCTATCTAGCTATCTATCAATCTAGCTATCTAGCTAGCTATCAATCTAGCTAGCTATCTAGCTATCAATCTAGCTAGCTATCTAGCTATCTATCAATCTAGCTAGCTATCTAGCTATCTAGTTATCTATCAATCTAGCTAGCTAGCTATCTAGCTATCTATCTAGCTATCTATCTATCTAGCTAGCTATCTAGCTATCTAGCTGTTTAGCTGTCTAGCTAGCTATCTATCTAGCTATCTAGCTATCTAGCTATCAATCTAGCTATCTATTAATCTAGCTAGCTATCTATCTATCAATCTAGCTAGATATCTAGCTAGCTATCTAGCTAGCTATCTAGCTATGTAAATGTAAATTGATACTTGTATAGCGCACTACTCACCCGCATGGGTCTCAAGGCACTTGTACGAATACAGCTGTGTAACACATCCTGGCTTTCCCTGTGAGGCATCCACTCCTGGGCACCCCCAAGGTGGAGGCCAGGCATCCTTAGCGTTGTGGGGGCCGTTGTGGAGATGAAGCAAGCTATTGCCCAGAGTTGCACAGTGGGACTCCATGAGTGGAATAGGCAACGAGACGAGAATTATCAGGTCAGTGGAATTTTGAGCCCAAGACCCGCTGAGGCGGGGAATTGAACCCTGGTCCCGGGCTAGACCTCTGCATCAGGGTCTGCCGCTCTAACCATTGAGCCACACGTCTATCTATCTATCTATCTATCTATCTATCTATCTATCTATCTATCTATCTATCTATCTATCTATCTATCTATCTATCTATCTATCTATCTATCTATCTATCTATCTATCTATCTATCTATCTATCTATCTATCTATCTATCTATCTATCTAGCTATCTAGCTATCTAGCTATCTATCTAGCTATCTATCTAGCTATCTATCTAGCTATCTATCTAGCTATCTATCTAGCTATCTATCAAGCTATCTATCTATCTATCTATCTATCTATCTATCTATCTATCTATCTATCTATCTATCTATCTATCTATCT
>NW_028246674.1:510000-517500 GCF_964263255.1 Lissotriton vulgaris
TAGCTATCTAGCTATCTATCAATCTAGCTAGCTATCTAGCTATCTAGCTATCTAGCTAGCTATCTATCAATCTAGCTATCTACCTACCATTCTAGCTATCTAGCTAGCTATCTAGCTAGCTATCTATCTAGCTATCTATCAATCTAGCTAGCTATCTAGCTATCTATCTTGCTATCTTTCAATCTAGCTAGCTATCTAGCTATCTATCAATCTATCTAGCTATCTATCAATCTATCAATCTAGCTAGCTATCTAGCTATCTAGCTATCTATCAATCTAGCTATCTAGCTATCTATCAATCAAGCTAGCTATCTAGCTCGCTATCTAGCTATCTATCTAGCTATCTATCAATCTAGCTATCTAGCTAGCTATCTATCAATCTATCTAGCTATCTATCTAGCTATCTAGCTAGATTATCTAGCTATCTATCAATCTATCTAGCTATCTATCTAGCTATCTAGCTATCTAGCTATCTATCAATCTAGCTATCTAGCTATCTACCAATCTAGCTATCTAGCTAGCTATCAAGCTATCTAGCTATCTATCAATCTAGCTATCTATCAATCTAGCTAGCTATCTAGCTATCTAGCTATCTAGCTATCTATCTAGCTATCTAGCTATCTATCTAGCTATCTAGCTATCTAGCTGGCTATTTATCTAGCTATCTAGCTCGGCTATCTAGCTACCTATCTAGCTATCTAGCTATCTATCTATCTAGCTATCTAGCTATCTATCTATCTAGCTATCTAGCTAGCTATCTAGCTATCTAGCTATCTATCAATCTATCTATCTATCTATCTATCTATCTATCTATCTATCTATCTATCTATCTATCTATCTATCTATCTATCTATCTATCTATCTATCTATCTATCTATCTATCTATCTATCTATCTATCTATCTATCTATCTATCTATCTATCTATCTATCTATCTATCTATCTATCTATCTATCTATCTATCTATCTATCTATCTAGCTTTCTATCTAGCTATCTAGCTTTCTATCTAGCTATCTAGCTATCTATCAGATAGATAGCTAGATTATCTATCTATCTATCTATCTATCTATCTATCTATCTATCTATCTATCTATCTATCTATCTATCTATCTATCTATCTATCTATCTATCTATCTATCTATCTATCTATCTATCTATCTATCTATCTATCTATCTATCTATCTATCTATCTATCTATCTATCTATCTATCTATCTATCTATCTATCAATCTAGCTATCTATCTAGCTAGCTAACTAGCTATCTATCAATCTAGCTATCTATCTAGCTATCTATCAATCTAGCTATCTAGCTATCTATCAATCTGGCTAGCTATCTAGCTAGCTAGCTATCTAGCTATCTATCAATCTAGCTATCTAGCTAGCTATCTAGCTACCTAGCTATCTATCAATCTAGCTATCTATCAATCTAGCTAGCTATCTAGCTATTTAGCTAGCTATCTAGCTATCTAGCTATCTATCTAGCTATCTATCAATCTAGCTAGATATCTAGCTATCTATCTAGCTATCTAGCTAGCTAACTAGCTATCTATCAATCTAGCTATCTAGCTATCTATCTAGCTATCTATCAATCTAGCTATCTAGCTATCTAGCTATCTAGCTATCTAGCTAGCTATCCAGCTATCTATCTAGCTATCTAGCTATCTATCTAGCTGGCTATTTATCTAGCTATCTAGCTCGGCTATCGAGCTACCTATCTAGCTATCTACATATCTAGCTATCTAGCTATCTAGCTATCAGTCTAGCTATCTAGCTATCTATCAATCTAGCTAGCTATCTATCTAGCTATCTAGCTATCTATCTAGCTATTATCTATCTAGCTATCTATCTAGCTATCTATCTAGCTATTTAGCTATCTATCAAGCTAGCTATCTATATCTATCATCTAGATAGCAAGATTATCTAGCTATCTAGCTATCTATCAAACTAGCTATATATCTAGCTATCTAGCTATCTATCTAGCTATCTATCAATCTAGCTATCTAGCTACCATTCTAGCTATCTAGCTATCTAGCTATCTATCAATCTAGCCAGCTATCTAGCTATCTATCAATCTAGCTATCTAGCTATCTATCAATCTAGCTAGCTATCTGGCTATCTAGCTAGATATCTAGCTAGCTAGCTAGCTATCTAGCTATCTATCTAGCTATCTATCAATCTAGCTATCTAGCTAGCTATCTAGCTATCTATCAATCTTTCTAGCTATCTATCTAGCTATCTAGCTAGATTATCTAGCTATCTATCAATCTATCTAGCTATTTATCTAGCTATCTATCAATCTAGCTATCTAGCTATCTACCAATCTAGCTATCTATCTAGCTATCTATCAATCTAGCTATATATCAATCTAGCTAGCTATCTAGCTATCTATCTATCTATCTAGCTATCTATCTAGCTATCTAGCTATCTAGCTATCTATCTAGCTATCTAGCTGGTTATCTATCTAGCTATCTAGCTCGGCTATCTAGCTAGCTAGCTACCTATCTTGCTATATAGCTATCTATCTAGCTATCTATCTGGCTATCTAGCTATCTATCTAGCTATCTATCAATCTAGCTATCTATCAGCTAGATACCTAGATTATCTAGCTATCTATTAATCTAGCTATCTAGCTAGCTATCTAGCTATTTATCAATCTAGATATCTATCTATCTATCTATCTATCTATCTATCTATCTATCTATCTATCTATCTATCTATCTATCTATCTATCTATCTATCTATCTATCTATCTATCTATCTATCTATCTATCTATCTATCTATCTATCTATCTATCTATCTATCTATCTATCTATCTATCTATCTATCCAGCTATCCAGCTATCTATCAATCTAGCTAGCTATCTAGCTATCTATCTAGCTATCTATCAGCTAGATAGCTAGATTATCTAGCTATCTAGCTATCTATCTAGCTATCTAGCTATCTAGATATCTATCAATCTAGCTATCTAGATATCTATCTATCTATCTAGCTAGCTATCTAGCTGTCTAGCTATCTAGCTATCTAGCGATCTATCAATCTAGCTATCTATCAATCTAGCTATCTATCAATCTAGCTATCTAGCTATCTAGCTAACTATCTATGTAGCTATCTAGCTAGCTATCTATTAATCTATCTAGCTATCTAGGTATCTAGCTATCTAGCTAGCTATCTAGTTATCTAGCTATCTAGCTATCTAGCTAGCTATCTAGCTTTCTATCTAGCTATCTAGCTATCTATCAATCTACCTATCTACCTATCTAGCTATCTAGCAATCTATCAATCTAGCTAGCTATCTAGCTATCTATCTCGCTATCTAGCTATCTATCAATCTAGCTATCTATCAATCTAGCTATCTAGCTATCTATCAATCTAGCTATCTATCAATCTAGCTCTCTAGCTCTCTAGCTATCTGCTATCTATCTAATCTAGCTATCAATCTAGCTAGCTATCTAGCTATCTAGCTATCTAGCTATCTATCAACCTAGCTATCTAGCTATCTATCTAGCTATCTAGCTATTTATCAATCTAGCTATCTAGCTATCTAGCTAGCTATCAATCTAGCTAGCTATCTAGCTATCAATCAAGCTAGCTATCTAGCTAGCTATCAATCTAGCTACCTAGCTATCTATCTAGCTATCTATCTAGCTATCTATCTAGCTATCTATCTAGCTATCTAGCTGTCTAGCTAGCTATCTAGCTATCTATCAGATAGATAGCTAGATTATCTATCTATCTATCTATCTATCTATCTATCTATCTATCTATCTATCTATCTATCTATCTATCTATCTATCTATCTATCTATCTATCTATCTATCTATCTATCTATCTATCTATCTATCTATCTATCTATCTAGCTATCTAGCTATCTATCAATCTAGCTAGCTATCTAGCTAGCTAGCTATCTAGCTATCTATCAATCTAGCTATCTAGCTAGCTATCTAGCTTTCTAGCTATCTATCAATCTAGCTATCTAGCTATCTATCAATCTAGCTAGCTATCTAGCTATCTAGCTATCTAGCTAGCTATCTATCAATCTAGCTATCTACCTACCATTCTAGCTATCTAGCTAGCTATCTAGCTAGCTATCTATCTAGCTATCTATCAATCTAGCTAGCTATCTAGCTATCTATCTTGCTATCTTTCAATCTAGCTAGCTATCTAGCTATCTATCAATCTATCTAGCTATCTATCAATCTATCAATCTAGCTAGCTATCTAGCTATCTAGCTATCTATCAATCTAGCTATCTAGCTATCTATCAATCAAGCTAGCTATCTAGCTCGCTATCTAGCTATCTATCTAGCTATCTATCAATCTAGCTATCTAGCTAGCTATCTATCAATCTATCTAGCTATCTATCTAGCTATCTAGCTAGATTATCTAGCTATCTATCAATCTATCTAGCTATCTATCTAGCTATCTAGCTATCTAGCTATCTATCAATCTAGCTATCTAGCTATCTACCAATCTAGCTATCTAGCTAGCTATCAAGCTATCTAGCTATCTATCAATCTAGCTATCTATCAATCTAGCTAGCTATCTAGCTATCTAGCTATCTAGCTATCTATCTAGCTATCTAGCTATCTATCTAGCTATCTAGCTATCTAGCTGGCTATTTATCTAGCTATCTAGCTCGGCTATCTAGCTACCTATCTAGCTATCTAGCTATCTATCTATCTAGCTATCTAGCTATCTATCTATCTAGCTATCTAGCTAGCTATCTAGCTATCTAGCTATCTATCAATCTATCTATCTATCTATCTATCTATCTATCTATCTATCTATCTATCTATCTATCTATCTATCTATCTATCTATCTATCTATCTATCTATCTATCTATCTATCTATCTATCTATCTATCTATCTATCTATCTATCTATCTAGCTTTCTATCTAGCTATCTAGCTTTCTATCTAGCTATCTAGCTATCTATCAGATAGATAGCTAGATTATCTATCTATCTATCTATCTATCTATCTATCTATCTATCTATCTATCTATCTATCTATCTATCTATCTATCTATCTATCTATCTATCTATCTATCTATCTATCTATCTATCTATCTATCTATCTATCTATCTATCTATCTATCTATCTATCAATCTAGCTATCTATCTAGCTAGCTAACTAGCTATCTATCAATCTAGCTATCTATCTAGCTATCTATCAATCTAGCTATCTAGCTATCTATCAATCTGGCTAGCTATCTAGCTAGCTAGCTATCTAGCTATCTATCAATCTAGCTATCTAGCTAGCTATCTAGCTACCTAGCTATCTATCAATCTAGCTATCTATCAATCTAGCTAGCTATCTAGCTATTTAGCTAGCTATCTAGCTATCTAGCTATCTATCTAGCTATCTATCAATCTAGCTAGATATCTAGCTATCTATCTAGCTATCTAGCTAGCTAACTAGCTATCTATCAATCTAGCTATCTAGCTATCTATCTAGCTATCTATCAATCTAGCTATCTAGCTATCTAGCTATCTAGCTATCTAGCTAGCTATCCAGCTATCTATCTAGCTATCTAGCTATCTATCTAGCTGGCTATTTATCTAGCTATCTAGCTCGGCTATCGAGCTACCTATCTAGCTATCTACATATCTAGCTATCTAGCTATCTAGCTATCAGTCTAGCTATCTAGCTATCTATCAATCTAGCTAGCTATCTATCTAGCTATCTAGCTATCTATCTAGCTATTATCTATCTAGCTATCTATCTAGCTATCTATCTAGCTATTTAGCTATCTATCAAGCTAGCTATCTATATCTATCATCTAGATAGCAAGATTATCTAGCTATCTAGCTATCTATCAAACTAGCTATATATCTAGCTATCTAGCTATCTATCTAGCTATCTATCAATCTAGCTATCTAGCTACCATTCTAGCTATCTAGCTATCTAGCTATCTATCAATCTAGCCAGCTATCTAGCTATCTATCAATCTAGCTATCTAGCTATCTATCAATCTAGCTAGCTATCTGGCTATCTAGCTAGATATCTAGCTAGCTAGCTAGCTATCTAGCTATCTATCTAGCTATCTATCAATCTAGCTATCTAGCTAGCTATCTAGCTATCTATCAATCTTTCTAGCTATCTATCTAGCTATCTAGCTAGATTATCTAGCTATCTATCAATCTATCTAGCTATTTATCTAGCTATCTATCAATCTAGCTATCTAGCTATCTACCAATCTAGCTATCTATCTAGCTATCTATCAATCTAGCTATATATCAATCTAGCTAGCTATCTAGCTATCTATCTATCTATCTAGCTATCTATCTAGCTATCTAGCTATCTAGCTATCTATCTAGCTATCTAGCTGGTTATCTATCTAGCTATCTAGCTCGGCTATCTAGCTAGCTAGCTACCTATCTTGCTATATAGCTATCTATCTAGCTATCTATCTGGCTATCTAGCTATCTATCTAGCTATCTATCAATCTAGCTATCTATCAGCTAGATACCTAGATTATCTAGCTATCTATTAATCTAGCTATCTAGCTAGCTATCTAGCTATTTATCAATCTAGATATCTATCTATCTATCTATCTATCTATCTATCTATCTATCTATCTATCTATCTATCTATCTATCTATCTATCTATCTATCTATCTATCTATCTATCTATCTATCTATCTATCTATCTATCTATCTATCTATCTATCTATCTATCTATCTATCTATCTATCTATCTATCTATCTATCTATCTATCTATCCAGCTATCCAGCTATCTATCAATCTAGCTAGCTATCTAGCTATCTATCTAGCTATCTATCAGCTAGATAGCTAGATTATCTAGCTATCTAGCTATCTATCTAGCTATCTAGCTATCTAGATATCTATCAATCTAGCTATCTAGATATCTATCTATCTATCTAGCTAGCTATCTAGCTGTCTAGCTATCTAGCTATCTAGCGATCTATCAATCTAGCTATCTATCAATCTAGCTATCTATCAATCTAGCTATCTAGCTATCTAGCTAACTATCTATGTAGCTATCTAGCTAGCTATCTATTAATCTATCTAGCTATCTAGGTATCTAGCTATCTAGCTAGCTATCTAGTTATCTAGCTATCTAGCTATCTAGCTAGCTATCTAGCTTTCTATCTAGCTATCTAGCTATCTATCAATCTACCTATCTACCTATCTAGCTATCTAGCAATCTATCAATCTAGCTAGCTATCTAGCTATCTATCTCGCTATCTAGCTATCTATCAATCTAGCTATCTATCAATCTAGCTATCTAGCTATCTATCAATCTAGCTATCTATCAATCTAGCTCTCTAGCTCTCTAGCTATCTGCTATCTATCTAATCTAGCTATCAATCTAGCTAGCTATCTAGCTATCTAGCTATCTAGCTATCTATCAACCTAGCTATCTAGCTATCTATCTAGCTATCTAGCTATTTATCAATCTAGCTATCTAGCTATCTAGCTAGCTATCAATCTAGCTAGCTATCTAGCTATCAATCAAGCTAGCTATCTAGCTAGC
>NW_028246674.1:522500-527500 GCF_964263255.1 Lissotriton vulgaris
AATCAATCTATCTATCTATCTATCTATCTATCTATCTATCTATCTATCTATCTATCTATCTATCTATCTATCTATCTATCTATCTATCTATCTATCTATCTATCTATCTATCTATCTATCTAGCTTTCTATCTAGCTATCTAGCTATCTATCAGATAGATAGCTAGATTATCTATCTATCTATCTATCTATCTATCTATCTATCTATCTATCTATCTATCTATCTATCTATCTATCTATCTATCTATCTATCTATCTATCTATCTATCTATCTATCTATCTATCTATCTATCTATCTATCTATCTATCTATCTATCTATCTATCTATCTATCAATCTAGCTATCTATCTATCTATCTAGCTAGCTAACTAGCTATCTATCTAGCTATCTATCAATCTGGCTAGCTATCTAGCTAGCTAGCTATCTAGCTATCTATCAATCTAGCTATCTAGCTAGCTATCTAGCTACCTAGCTATCTATCAATCTAGCTATCTATCAATCTATCTAGCTATCTAGCTAGCTATCTAGCTATCTATCTAGCTATCTAGCTATCTATCTAGCTATCTATCAATCTAGCTAGATATCTAGCTATCTATCTAGCTATCTAGCTAGCTAACTAGCTATCTATCAATCTAGCTATCTAGCTATCTATCTAGCTATCTATCAATTTAGCTATCTAGCTATCTAGCTATCTAGCTAGCTATCTAGCTATCTATCTAGCTATCTAGCTATCTATCTAGCTGGCTATTTATCTAGCTATCTAGCTCGGCTATCGAGCTACCTATCTAGCTATCTACATATCTAGCTATCTAGCTATCTAGCTATCAGTCTAGCTATCTAGCTATCTATCAATCTAGCTAGCTATCTAGCTATCTATCTAGCTATCTAGCTATCTATCTAGCTATTATCTATCTAGCTATCTATCTAGCTATCTATCTAGCTATTTAGCTATCTATCAAGCTAGCTATCTATATCTATCATCTAGATAGCAAGATTATCTAGCTATCTAGCTATCTATCAAACTAGCTATATATCTAGCTATCTAGCTATCTATCTATCTATCTATCTATCTATCTATCTATCTATCTATCTATCTATCTATCTATCTATCTATCTATCTATCTATCTATCTATCTATCTATCTATCTATCTATCTATCTATCTATCTATCTATCTATCTATCTATCTATCAATCTAGCTATCTAGCTATCTATCAATCTAGCTAGCTATCTAGCTAGCTAGCTATCTAGCTATCTATCAATCTAGCTATCTAGCTAGCTATCTAGCTTTCTAGCTATCTATCAATCTGGCTATCTAGCTATCTATCAATCTAGCTAGCTATCTAGCTATCTAGCTATCTAGCTAGCTATCTAGCTAGATATCTAGCTATCTATCTAGCTATCTAGCTAGCTAACTAGCTATCTATCAATCTAGCTATCTATCTAGCTATCTATCTAGCTATCTATCAATCTAGCTATCTAGATATCTAGCTCTCTAGCTATCAGTCTAGCTATCTAGCCATCTATCAATCTAGCTATCTGGCTATCTAGCTATCTAGCTATCTAGCTATCTAGCTATCTATCTAGCTATTATCTATCTAGCTATCTATCTAGCTATCTATCTAGCTATCTATCTAGCTAACTAGCTATCTATCAATCTAGCTATCTATATCTATCATCTAGATAGCAAGATTATCTAGCTATCTAGCTATCTATCAAACTAGCTATATATCTAGCTATCTAGCTATCTATCTAGCTATCTATCAATCCAGCTATCTACCTACCATTCTAGCTATCTAGCTATCTAGCTAGCTATCTAGCTAGCTATCTAGCTAGCTATCTATCTAGCTATCTATCAATCTAGCTAGCTATCTAGCTATCTATCTTGCTATCTTTCAATCTAGCTAGCTATCTAGCTATCTATCAATCTATCTAGCTATCTATCAATCTATCAATCTAGCTAGCTATCTAGCTATCTAGCTATCTATCAATCTAGCTATCTAGCTATCTATCAATCAAGCTAGCTATCTAGCTCGCTATCTAGCTATCTATCTAGCTATCTATCAATCTAGCTATCTAGCTAGCTAGCTATCAATCTATCTAGCTATCTATCTAGCTATCTAGCTAGATTATCTAGCTATCTATCAATCTATCTAGCTATCTATCTAGCTATCTATCAATCTAGCTATCTAGCTATCTACCAATCTAGCTATCTAGCTAGCTATCAAGCTATCTAGCTATCTATCAATCTAGCTATCTATCAATCTAGCTAGCTATCTAGCTATCTAGCTATCTATCTAGCTATCTAGCTATCTATCTAGCTATCTAGCTATCTAGCTGGCTATTTATCTAGCTATCTAGCTCGGCTATCTAGCTACCTATCTAGCTATCTAGCTATCTATCTATCTAGCTATCTAGCTATCTATCTATCTAGCTATCTAGCTATCTATCTATCTAGCTATCTAGCTATCTAGCTAGCTATCTAGCTATCTAGCTATCTATCAATCAATCTATCTATCTATCTATCTATCTATCTATCTATCTATCTATCTATCTATCTATCTATCTATCTATCTATCTATCTATCTATCTATCTATCTATCTATCTATCTATCTATCTATCTATCTATCTATCTATCTAGCTTTCTATCTAGCTATCTAGCTATCTATCAGATAGATAGCTAGATTATCTATCTATCTATCTATCTATCTATCTATCTATCTATCTATCTATCTATCTATCTATCTATCTATCTATCTATCTATCTATCTATCTATCTATCAATCTAGCTATCTATCTATCTATCTAGCTAGCTAACTAGCTATCTATCTAGCTATCTATCAATCTGGCTAGCTATCTAGCTAGCTAGCTATCTAGCTATCTATCAATCTAGCTATCTAGCTAGCTATCTAGCTACCTAGCTATCTATCAATCTAGCTATCTATCAATCTAGCTAGCTATCTAGCTATCTAGCTAGCTATCTAGCTATCTATCTAGCTATCTAGCTATCTATCTAGCTATCTATCAATCTAGCTAGATATCTAGCTATCTATCTAGCTATCTAGCTAGCTAACTAGCTATCTATCAATCTAGCTATCTAGCTATCTATCTAGCTATCTATCAATTTAGCTATCTAGCTATCTAGCTATCTAGCTAGCTATCTAGCTATCTATCTAGCTATCTAGCTATCTATCTAGCTGGCTATTTATCTAGCTATCTAGCTCGGCTATCGAGCTACCTATCTAGCTATCTACATATCTAGCTATCTAGCTATCTAGCTATCAGTCTAGCTATCTAGCTATCTATCAATCTAGCTAGCTATCTAGCTATCTATCTAGCTATCTAGCTATCTATCTAGCTATTATCTATCTAGCTATCCATCTAGCTATCTATCTAGCTATTTAGCTATCTATCAAGCTAGCTATCTATATCTATCATCTAGATAGCAAGATTATCTAGCTATCTAGCTATCTATCAAACTAGCTATATATCTAGCTATCTAGCTATCTATCTAGCTATCTATCAATCTAGCTATCTAGCTACCATTCTAGCTATCTAGCTATCTAGCTATCTATCAATCTAGCTAGCTATCTAGCTATCTATCAATCTAGCTATCTAGCTATCTATCAATCTAGCTAGCTATCTGGCTATCTAGCTAGATATCTAGCTAGCTAGCTAGCTATCTAGCTATCTATCTAGCTCTCTATCAATCTAGCTATCTAGCTAGCTATCTAGCTATCTATCAATCTTTCTAGCTATCTATCTAGCTATCTAGCTAGATTATCTAGCTATCTATCAATCTATCTAGCTATCTATCTAGCTATCTATCAATCTAGCTATCTAGCTATCTACCAATCTAGCTATCTAGCTATCTATCAATCTAGCTATATATCAATCTAGCTAGCTATCTAGCTATCTAGCTATCTAGCTATCTATCTAGCTATCTATCTAGCTATCTAGCTATCTATCTAGCTATCTAGCTGGTTATCTATCTAGCTATCTAGCTCGGCTATCTAGCTAGCTAGCTACCTATCTTGCTATATAGCTATCTATCTAGCTATCTATCTGGCTATCTAGCTATCTATCTAGCTATCTATCAATCTAGCTATCTATCAGCTAGATACCTAGATTATCTAGCTATCCATTAATCTAGCTATCTAGCTAGCTATCTAGCTATTTATCAATCTAGATATCTATCTATCTATCTATCTATCTATCTATCTATCTATCTATCTATCTATCTATCTATCTATCTATCTATCTATCTATCTATCTATCTATCTATCTATCTATCTATCTATCTATCTATCTATCTATCTATCTATCTATCTATCTATCTATCTATCTATCTATCTATCCAGCTATCCAGCTATCTAGCAATCTAGCTAGCTATCTAGCTATCTATCTAGCTAGCTTGCTAGCTATCTATCTAGCTATCTAGCTAGCTAGCTATCTATCTAGCTATCTATCAATCTAGCTATCTATCAGCTAGATAGCTAGATTATCTAGCTATCTAGCTATCTATCTAGCTATCTAGCTATCTAGCTATCTATCAATCTAGCTATCTAGATATCTATCTATCTATCTAGCTAGCTATCTAGCTGTCTAGCTATCTAGCTATCTAGCGATCTATCAATCTAGCTATCTATCAATCTAGCTATCTATCTATCTATCTATCTATCTATCTATCTATCTATCTATCTATCTAGCTTTCTATCTAGCTATCTAGCTATCTATCAGATAGATAGCTAGATTATCTAGCTATCTATCAATCTAGCTAGCTATCTAGCTCGCTATCTAGCTATCTATCTAGCTATCTATCAATCTATCTATCTATCTATCTATCTATCTATCTATCTATCTATCATCTATCTATCTAGCTCTCTATCTAGCTATCTAGCTTTCTATCTAGCTATCTAGCTATCTATCAGATAGATAGCTAGATTATCTATCTATCTATCTATCTATCTATCTATCTATCTATCTATCTATCTATCTATC
>NW_028246674.1:532500-542500 GCF_964263255.1 Lissotriton vulgaris
TATCTATCTATCTATCTATCTATCTATCTATCTATCTATCTATCTATCTATCTATCTATCTATCTATCTATCCAGCTATCCAGCTATCTATCAATCTAGCTAGCTATCTAGCTATCTATCTAGCTAGCTTGCTAGCTATCTATCTAGCTATCTAGCTAGCTAGCTATCTATCTAGCTATCTATCAATCTAGCTATCTATCAGCTAGATAGCTAGATTATCTAGCTATCTAGCTATCTATCTAGCTATCTAGCTATCTAGCTATCTATCAATCTAGCTATCTAGATATCTATCTATCTATCTAGCTAGCTATCTAGCTGTCTAGCTATCTAGCTATCTAGCGATCTATCAATCTAGCTATCTATCAATCTAGCTATCTATCAATCTAGCTATCTAGCTATCTAGCTAACTATCTATCTAGCTATCTAGCTAGCTATCTATTAATCTATCTAGCTATCTAGGTATCTAGCTATGTAGCTAGCTATCTAGCTATCTAGCTATCTATCAATCTACCTATCTACCTATCTAGCTATCTAGCTATCTAGCTATCTATCAATCTATCAATCTAGCTAGCTATCTAGCTATCTATCTCGCTATCTAGCTATCTATCAATCTAGCTATCTATCAATCTAGCTATCTAGCTATCTATCAATCTAGCTATCTATCAATCTAGCTCTCTAGCTCTCTAGCTATCTGCTATCTATCTAATCTAGCTATCTAGCTATCTATCCATCTATCAATCTAGCTAGCTATCTAGCTATCTAGCTATCTATCAATCTAGCTATCTAGCTATCTAGCTATTTATCAATCTAGCTATCTAGCTATCTAGCTATCTAGCTAGCTATCTAGCTATCAATCAAGCTAGCTATCTAGCTATCTATCAATCTAGCTAGCTATCTAGCTAGCTATCTATCTAGCTATCTAGCTATCTATCTAGCTATCTAGCTGTCTAGCTAGCTATCTAGCTAGCTATCTAGCTATCTAGCTAGCTATCTAGCTATCTAGCTATCTATTAATCTAGCTATCTATCTATCTATCAATCTAGCTAGATATCTAGCTAGCTATCTAGCTAGCTATCTAGCTATGTAAATGTAAATTGATACTTGTATAGCGCACTACTCACCCGCATGGGTCTCAAGGCACTTGTACGAATACAGCTGTGTAACCCATCCTGGCTTTCCCTGTGAGGCGTCCACTCCTGGGCACCCCCAAGGTGGAGGCCAGGCATCCTTAGCGTTGTGGGGGCCGTTGTGGAGATTAAGCAAGCTATTGCCCAGAGTTGCACAGTGGGACTCCACGAGTGGAATAGGCAACGAGACGAGAATTATCAGGTCAGTGGAATTTTGAGCCCAAGACCCGCTGAGGCGGGGAATTGAACCCTGGTCCCGGGCTAGACCTCTGCACCAGGGTCTGCCGCTCTAACCATTGAGCCACACTTCTATCTATCTATCTATCTATCTATCTATCTATCTATCTATCTATCTATCTATCTATCTATCTATCTATCTATCTATCTATCTATCTATCTATCTATCTATCTATCTATCTATCTATCTATCTATCTATCTATCTATCTATCTATCTAAATATCTATCTAGATATCTATCTATCTATCTATCTATCTATCTATCTATCTATCTATCTATCTATCTATCTATCTATCTATCTATCTATCTATCTATCTATCTATCTATCTATCTATCTATCTATCTATCTATCTATCTATCTATCTAGCTATCTATCTAGCTATCTATCTAGCTATCTATCTATCTATCTATCTATCTATCTATCTATCTATCTATCTATCTATCTATCTATCTATCTATCTATCTATCTATCTATCTATCTATCTATCTATCTATCTATCTATCTATCTATCTATCTATCTAGCTATCTATCTAGCTATCTATCTAGCTATCTATCAAGCTATCTAGCTAGCTAACTATCTATCTATCTATCTATCTATCTATCTATCTATCTATCTATCTATCTATCTATCTATCTATCTATCTATCTATCTATCTATCTATCTATCTATCTATCTATCTATCTATCTATCTATCTATCTATCTATCTATCTATCTATCAATCTAGCTAGATATCTATATAGCTATCTATATAGCTATCTATATAGCTATCTATCAATCTAGCTAGATATCTATCTATCTATCTATCTATCTATCTATCTATCTATCTATCTATCTATCTATCTATCTATCTATCTATCTATCTATCTATCTATCTATCTATCTATCTATCTATCTATCTATCTATCTATCTATCTATCTATCTATCTATCTATCTATCTATCTATCTATCTATCAATCTAGCTAGCTATCTATCTATCTAGCTAGCTAACTAGCTATCTATCTAGCTATCTATCAATCTGGCTAGCTATCTAGCTAGCTAGCTATCTAGCTATCTATCAATCTAGCTATCTAGCTAGCTAGCTAGCTACCTAGCTATCTATCAATCTAGCTATCTATCAATCTAGCTAGCTATCTAGCTATCTAGCTAGCTATCTAGCTATCTATCTAGCTATCTAGCTATCTATCTAGCTATCTATCAATCTAGCTAGATATCTAGCTATCTATCTAGCTATCTAGCTAGCTAACTAGCTATCTATCAATCTAGCTATCTAGCTATCTATCTAGCTATCTATCAATTTAGCTATCTAGCTATCTAGCTATCTAGCTATCTAGCTAGCTATCTAGCTATCTATCTAGCTATCTAGCTATCTATCTAGCTGGCTATTTATGTAGCTATCTAGCTCGGCTATCGAGCTACCTATCTAGCTATCTACATATCTAGCTATCTAGCTATCTAGCTATCAGTCTAGCTATCTAGCTATCTATCAATCTAGCTAGCTATCTAGCTATCTATCTAGCTATCTATCTAGCTATTATCTATCTAGCTATCTATCTAGCTATCTATCTAGCTATTTAGCTATCTATCAAGCTAGCTATCTATATCTATCATCTAGATAGCAAGATTATCTAGCTATCTAGCTATCTATCAAACTAGCTATATATCTAGCTATCTAGCTATCTATCTAGCTATCTATCAATCTAGCTATCTAGCTACCATTCTAGCTATCTAGCTATCTAGCTATCTATCAATCTAGCTAGCTATCTAGCTATCTATCAATCTAGCTATCTAGCTATCTATCAATCTAGCTAGCTATCTGGCTATCTAGCTAGATATCTAGCTAGCTAGCTAGCTATCTAGCTATCTATCTAGCTATCTATCAATCTAGCTATCTAGCTAGCTATCTAGCTATCTATCTAGCTATCTAGCTAGATTATCTAGCTATCTATCAATCTATCTAGCTATCTATCTAGCTATCTATCAATCTAGCTATCTAGCTATCTACCAATCTAGCTATCTAGCTATCTATCAATCTAGCTATATATCAATCTAGCTAGCTATCTAGCTATCTAGCTATCTATCTAGCTATCTATCTAGCTATCTAGCTATCTATCTAGCTATCTAGCTGGTTATCTATCTAGCTATCTAGCTCGGCTATCTAGCTAGCTAGCTACCTATCTTGCTATATAGCTATCTATCTAGCTATCTATCTGGCTATCTAGCTATCTATCTAGCTATCTATCAATCTAGCTATCTATCAGCTAGATACCTAGATTATCTAGCTATCCATTAATCTAGCTATCTAGCTAGCCATCTAGCTATTTATCAATCTAGATATCTATCTATCTATCTATCTATCTATCTATCTATCTATCTATCTATCTATCTATCTATCTATCTATCTATCTATCTATCTATCTATCTATCTATCTATCTATCTATCTATCTATCTATCTATCTATCTATCTATCTATCTATCTATCTATCTATCCAGCTATCCAGCTATCTATCAATCTAGCTAGCTATCTAGCTATCTATCTAGCTAGCTTGCTAGCTATCTATCTAGCTATCTAGCTAGCTAGCTATCTATCTAGCTATCTATCAATCTAGCTATCTATCAGCTAGATAGCTAGATTATCTAGCTATCTAGCTATCTATCTAGCTATCTAGCTATCTAGCTATCTATCAATCTAGCTATCTAGATATCTATCTATCTATCTAGCTAGCTATCTAGCTGTCTAGCTATCTAGCTATCTAGCGATCTATCAATCTAGCTATCTATCAATCTAGCTATCTATCAATCTAGCTATCTAGCTATCTAGCTAACTATCTATCTAGCTATCTAGCTAGCTATCTATTAATCTATCTAGCTATCTAGGTATCTAGCTATGTAGCTAGCTATCTAGCTATCTAGCTATCTATCAATCTACCTATCTACCTATCTAGCTATCTAGCTATCTAGCTATCTATCAATCTATCAATCTAGCTAGCTATCTAGCTATCTATCTCGCTATCTAGCTATCTATCAATCTAGCTATCTATCAATCTAGCTATCTAGCTATCTATCAATCTAGCTATCTATCAATCTAGCTCTCTAGCTCTCTAGCTATCTGCTATCTATCTAATCTAGCTATCTATCCATCTATCAATCTAGCTAGCTATCTAGCTATCTAGCTATCTATCAATCTAGCTATCTAGCTATCTAGCTATTTATCAATCTAGCTATCTAGCTATCTAGCTAGCTATCTAGCTATCAATCAAGCTAGCTATCTAGCTATCTATCAATCTAGCTAGCTATCTAGCTAGCTATCAATCTAGCTACCTAGCTATCTATCTAGCTATCTATCTAGCTATCTAGCTATCTATCTAGCTATCTAGCTAGCTATCTAGCTAGCTATCTAGCTATCTAGCTAGCTATCTAGCTATCTAGCTATCTATTAATCTAGCTATCTATCTATCTATCAATCTAGCTAGATATCTAGCTAGCTATCTAGCTAGCTATCTAGCTATGTAAATGTAAATTGATACTTGTATAGCGCACTACTCACCCGCATGGGTCTCAAGGCACTTGTACGAATACAGCTGTGTAACCCATCCTGGCTTTCCCTGTGAGGCGTCCACTCCTGGGCACCCCCAAGGTGGAGGCCAGGCATCCTTAGCGTTGTGGGGGCCGTTGTGGAGATTAAGCAAGCTATTGCCCAGAGTTGCACAGTGGGACTCCACGAGTGGAATAGGCAACGAGACGAGAATTATCAGGTCAGTGGAATTTTGAGCCCAAGACCCGCTGAGGCGGGGAATTGAACCCTGGTCCCGGGCTAGACCTCTGCACCAGGGTCTGCCGCTCTAACCATTGAGCCACACTTCTATCTATCTATCTATCTATCTATCTATCTATCTATCTATCTATCTATCTATCTATCTATCTATCTATCTATCTATCTATCTATCTATCTATCTATCTATCTATATATCTATCTATCTATCTATCTATCTATCTATCTATCTATCTATCTATCTATCTATCTATCTACCTATCTATCTATCTATCTATCTATCTATCTATCTATCTATCTATCTATCTATCTATCTATCTATCTATCTATCTATCTATCTATCTATCTATCTATCTATCTATCTATCTATCTATCTATCTATCTATCTAGCTATCTATCTAGCTATCTATCTATCTATCTATCTATCTATCTATCTATCTATCTATCTATCTATCTATCTATCTATCTATCTATCTAGCTATCTATCTAGCTATCTATCTAGCTATCTATCTAGCTATCTATCAAGCTATCTAGCTAGCTAACTATCTATCTATCTATCTATCTATCTATCTATCTATCTATCTATCTATCTATCTATCTATCTATCTATCTATCTATCTATCTATCTATCTATCTATCTATCTATCTATCTATCTATCTATCTATCTATCTATCTATCTATCTATCTATCTATCTATCTATCTATCTATCTATCTATCTATCTATCTATCTATCTATCTATCTATCTATCTATCTATCAATCTAGCTAGATATCTATATAGCTATCTATATAGCTATCTATATAGCTATCTATCAATCTAGCTAGATATCTATCTATCTATCTATCTATCTATCTATCTATCTATCTATCTATCTATCTATCTATCTATCTATCTATCTATCTATCTATCTATCTATCTATCTATCTATCTATCTATCTATCTATCTATCTATCTATCTATCTATCTATCTATCTATCTATCTATCTATCTATCTATCATGCTAACTAGCTAGCTATCTAGCTATCTATCAATCTAGCTATCTATCTAGCTATCTAGCTATCTATCAATCTACCTATCTAGCTATCTAGCTCTCTAGCTATCAGTCTAGCTATCTAGTTATCTAGCTATCTATCAATCTAGCTAGATATCTAGCTAGCTATCTATCTATCTAGCTATCTATCTAGCTATCTATCTAGCTATCTAGCTATCTATCAATCTAGCTATCTATCATCTAGTTAGCAAGATTATCTAGCTATCTATCAAACTAGCTATATATCTAGCTATCTATCTAGCTATCTATCAATCTAGCTATCTAGCTATCTATCAATCTAGCTAGCTATCTAGCTGTCTAGCTATCTAGCTTTCTATCTAGCTATCTAGCGATATATCAATCTAGCTATCTATCAATCTAGCTATCTAGCTAGCTATCTATCAATCTAGCTATCTAGCTATCTGGCTATCTAGCTACCTAGCTATCTAGCTAACTTTCTATCTAGCTATCTAGCTATCTAGCTAGCTATCTAGCTATCTATCAATCTAGCTATCTATATCTATCATCTAGATAGCAAGATTATCTAGCTATCTATCAAACTAGCTATCTATCTAGCTATATATTTAGCTATCTATCAATCTAGCTATCTAGCTATCTATCTAGCTATCTATCAATCTACCTATCTAGCTATCTAGCTCTCTAGCTATCAGTCTAGCTATCTAGCTATCTATCAATCTAGCTAGATATCTAGCTATCTATCTAGCTATCTAGCTATCTATCTATCTGTCTATCTATCTAGCTATCTATCTATCTAGCTATCTATCTAGCTATCTATCAATCTAGCTATCTATCATCTAGATAGCAAGATTATCTAGCTATCTATCAAACTAGCTATCTATCTAGCTATATATTTAGCTATCTATCAATCTAGCCATCTAGCTATCTATTAATCTAGCTATCTATCTAGCTATCTACCATTCTAGCTATCTAAGTATCTAGCAATCTAGATAGCTACCTAGCTATCTATCAGTCTAGCTATCTAGCTATCTATCAATCTATCTAGCTATCTATCAATCTAGCTAGCTATCTAGCTATCTAGCTATCTATCAATCTAGCTATCTATCAATCTAGCTAGCTATCTAGCTCGCTATCTAGCTATCTATCTAGCTATCTATCAATCTAGCTATCTAGCTAGCTATCTATCAATCTATCAATCTATCTAGCTATCTATCTAGCTATCTAGCTATATTATCTAGCTATCTATCAATCTATCTAGCTATCTATCTAGCTATCTAGCTATCTATCAATCTAGCTATCTAGCTATCTACCTAGCTATATCTATCTAGCTATCTAGCTAGCTATCAAGCTATCTAGCTATCTATCAATCTAGCTATCTATCAATCTAGCTAGCTATCTAGCTATCTAGCTAGCTATCTAGCTATCTATATAGCTATCTAGCTATCTATCTAGCAGGCTATTTATCTAGCTATCTAGCTCGGCTATCTAGCTACCTATCTAGCTATCTAGCTATCTATCTATCTAGCTATCTATCTATCTATCTATCTAGCTATCTATCTATCTATCAATCTAGCTATCAGGTAGATACCTAGATTATCTAGCTATCTATCAGTCTAGCTATCTAGCTATCTAGCTAGCTATCTAGCTATTTATCAATCTAGATATCTAGCTATCTAGCTATCTATCTAGCTATCTAGCTATCTATCAATCTAGCTATCTATCAATCAATCTATCTATCTATCTATCTATCTATCTATCTATCTATCTATCTATCTATCTATCTATCTATCTATCTATCTATCTATCTATCTATCTATCTATCTATCTATCTATCTATCTATCTATCTATCTATCTATCTATCTAGATATCTATCTATCTAGCTATCTATCTATCTATCTATCTATCTATCTATCTATCTATCTATCTATCTATCTATCTATCTATCTATCTATCTATCTATCTATCTATCTATCTATCTATCTATCTATCTATCTATCTATCTATCTATCTATCTATCTATCTATCTATCTATCTATCTATCTATCTATCTATCTATCTATCTAGCTAGATATCTATATAGCTATCTATATAGCTATCTATATAGCTATCTATCAATCTAGCTAGATATCTATCTATCTATCTATCTATCTATCTATCTATCTATCTATCTATCTATCTATCTATCTATCTATCTATCTATCTATCTATCTATCTATCTATCTATCTATCTATCTATCTATCTATCTATCATGCTAACTAGCTAGCTGTCTAGCTATCTATCAATCTAGCTATCTATCTAGCTATCTAGCTATCTATCAATCTACCTATCTAGCTATCTAGCTCTCTAGCTATCAGTCTAGCTATCTAGTTATCTAGCTATCTATCAATCTAGCTAGATATCTAGCTAGCTATCTATCTATCTAGCTATCTATCTAGCTATCTATCTAGCTATCTAGCTATCTATCAATCTAGCTATCTATCATCTAGTTAGCAAGATTATCTAGCTATCTATCAAACTAGCTATATATCTAGCTATCTATCTAGCTATCTATCAATCTAGCTATCTAGCTATCTATCAATCTAGCTAGCTATCTAGCTGTCTAGCTATCTAGCTTTCTATCTAGCTATCTAGCGATATATCAATCTAGCTATCTATCAATCTAGCTATCTAGCTAGCTATCTATCAATCTAGCTATCTAGCTATCTGGCTATCTAGCTACCTAGCTATCTAGCTAACTTTCTATCTAGCTATCTAGCTATCTAGCTAGCTATCTAGCTATCTATCAAACTAGCTATCTATATCTATCATCTAGATAGCAAGATTATCTAGCTATCTATCAAACTAGCTATCTATCTAGCTATATATTTAGCTATCTATCAATCTAGCTATCTAGCTATCTATCTAGCTATCTATCAATCTACCTATCTAGCTATCTAGCTCTCTAGCTATCAGTCTAGCTATCTAGCTATCTATCAATCTAGCTAGATATCTAGCTATCTATCTAGCTATCTAGCTATCTATCTATCTGTCTATCTATCTAGCTATCTATCTATCTAGCTATCTATCTAGCTATCTATCAATCTAGCTATCTATCATCTAGATAGCAAGATTATCTAGCTATCTATCAAACTAGCTATCTATCTAGCTATATATTTAGCTATCTATCAATCTAGCCATCTAGCTATCTATTAATCTAGCTATCTATCTAGCTATCTACCATTCTAGCTATCTAAGTATCTAGCAATCTAGATAGCTATCTAGCTATCTATCAGTCTAGCTATCTAGCTATCTATCAATCTATCTAGCTATCTATCAATCTAGCTAGCTATCTAGCTATCTAGCTATCTATCAATCTAGCTATCTATCAATCTAGCTAGCTATCTAGCTCGCTATCTAGCTATCTATCTAGCTATCTATCAATCTAGCTATCTAGCTAGCTATCTATCAATCTATCAATCTATCTAGCTATCTATCTAGCTATCTAGCTATATTATCTAGCTATCTATCAATCTATCTAGCTATCTATCTAGCTATCTAGCTATCTATCAATCTAGCTATCTAGCTATCTACCTAGCTATATCTATCTAGCTATCTAGCTAGTTATCAAGCTATCTAGCTATCTATCAATCTAGCTATCTATCAATCTAGCTAGCTATCTAGCTATCTAGCTAGCTATCTAGCTATCTATATAGCTATCTAGCTATCTATCTAGCAGGCTATTTATCTAGCTATCTAGCTCGGCTATCTAGCTACCTATCTAGCTATCTAGCTATCTATCTATCTAGCTATCTATCTATCTATCTATCTATCTAGCTATCTATCTATCTATCAATCTAGCTATCAGGTAG
>NW_028246674.1:545000-580000 GCF_964263255.1 Lissotriton vulgaris
AGATTATCTAGCTATCTATCAATCTAGCTATCTAGCTATCTAGCTATCTAGCTAGCTATCTAGCTATTTATCAATCTAGATATCTAGCTATCTAGCTATCTATCTAGCTATCTAGCTATCTATCAATCTAGCTATCTAGCTATCTATCAATCAATCTATCTATCTATCTATCTATCTATCTATCTATCTATCTATCTATCTATCTATCTATCTATCTATCTATCTATCTATCTATCTATCTATCTATCTATCTAGATATCTATCTATCTAGCTATCTATCTAGCTATCTATCTAGCTATCTATCTAGCTATCTATCTAGTTATCTATCAAGCTATCTAACTATCTATCTATCTATCTATCTATCTATCTATCTATCTATCTATCTATCTATCTATCTATCTATCTATCTATCTATCTATCTATCTATCTATCTATCTATCTATCTATCTATCTATCTATCTATCTATCTATCTATCTATCTATCTATCTATCTATCTATATATCTCTCTAGATATCTATCTAGCTATCTAGCTATCTATCTATCTATCTATCTATCTAGCTATCTATCTAGCTATCTATCTAGCTATCTAGCTAGCTAACTATCTATCTATCTATCTATCTATCTATCTATCTATCTATCTATCTATCTATCTATCTATCTATCTATCTATCTATCTATCTATCTATCTATCTATCTATCTATCTATCTATCTATCAATCTAGCTAGATATCTATATAGCTATCTATATAGCTATCTATCTAGCTATCTATCAATCTAGCTAGATATCTATCTATCTATCTATCTATCTATCTATCTATCTATCTATCTATCTATCTATCTATCTATCTATCTATCTATCTATCTATCTATCTATCTATCTATCTATCTATCGATCGATCGATCGATCGATCTATCTATCTATCTATCTATCTATCTATCTATCTATCTATCTATCTATCTATCTATCTATCTATCTATCTATCTATCTATCTATCTATCTATCTATCTATCTATCTATCTATCTATCTATCTATCTATCTATCTATCTATCTATCTATCTATCTATCTATCTATCTATCTATCTATCTATATCTATCATCTCGTGTTGTTGAGGCTGTGGCTAATGATACCGCAATTGCACTTGGAAATATCACTGAAGAAGTACAGATTTCTAGAATTGTTGCGCTTCAGAATCGGATGGTTCTGGATGTAGTGTTAGCTGATCGTGGGGGGGCATGTAGAATCATCGGAAGTAGCTGTTGCGTTTACATACCTGATAATTCACCTTCTGTATATGATGCTATCACTAAACTACATAAAATAGCGGCTGAAATACATCCCGATAATGGTACTTGGACTCTGTCAGGATGGTTTTGGTCAATACTCACCACCTGGGGATGGAAATTGTTAATGATTCTATGTATTATTGTGGGAATTCTGTTTTCCATTTGCTTATGTATCCAGTGTGGCCCAGTTTTTTGTTCTATGTGCTTGTCAGTTTGTGTACCCTCGAGACGAGCTCTTGCCCATGACAAAATGATGCTTCATAAAGAAGTAACACAAATAATGCTAATTGACATAGAAGATGAACACCCTGACTATGTCCACTATGAGGTAGCTTCAGCTAAACGCTAAAAGGGTCGTCTGTCATATTTTGACGATGGCTGGGTTAGCGCTTAGCTTTGCTACACGATTCCCGCTTAAATTAGCTATACGTAGAAACGCCATTTTGTATGTGTTGGCGGCCATCTTAGATCATGAACGGCCTCGTGGCCGGCGTACCCTTTAGTCCTTTGTCCGTTCTGTCGACCACTCGAGTCTGCCCAGCAACAGGCTATTTTTAGTATTGGTCAAGCTTATACATGCGCAGTTCACACTGACCAGTCACTCCTTAGGAATGTGCCGCAAACTGACCAGTGGGTTTGAAACCCTCCAATGAGCTGGCAGTATTCCAAAATATGCCCTTATATGTACAACTTTGTGCCGCGTGTACGTTTTATTACCTGTAGAATCATATAAAAGAAAGGGTCACACCGATGTTCGGGGTGATACCTCTTGCATTACCGAAGGGTGCTGTATGAGTGTACCACCACCCCATGGGGTCTTAATAAACTTGTTCTTTGACTTTTACAGTTTCCGTGCCAAAAGTTCTTGAATGTAAGTGGGTTATCTTCGGAACATGTAGGCCTTGGGAACCCTGATTACTTCAATCTAGCTATCTATCAATCTACCTATCTACCTATCTAGCTATCTAGCTATCTAGCTATCTATCAATCTATCAATCTAGCTAGATATCTAGCTATTTATCTAGCTATCTAGCTATCTATCAATCTAGCTATCTAGCTATCTATCTAGCTATCTATCTAGCTATCTATCAATCTAGCTATCTATCTATCTATCAAGCTAGCTATCTATCAATCTAGCTATCTAGCTCTCTAGCTATCTGCTATCTATTAACCCTGGGCGTAGTTCGCGGAGTCGGACTCCGCGGAGCTCCGCGAAGACGTAGTTGCACTCCGCGAACTACGCGTAGCTCCGCAAGCATGCGGAGTTGCTTGCTGGGCCCGTTCGCGCGCCGTTTTTCGTCTTCGGGAGCGCGGTGCGCGTGTTCGGGGCGTTGCCTGCATGCTCGGGATGGCTAGCGCGCTAAATTACCACAGAGGTTTGTCCCGCCTGCTTGCGTTCCCTTATTTCCTGTTCCGGGTCACAATTAACGTGGTCGCGTTGTGCAAGACATGTTCGGGAACTCATCTTCTCGTTCGCACTACAAAAGTGCGTGATCGCGCTAAATATCGCGCGAACCTACCCATGCGGTCGCGATGGGCGCAGCCATCTTGTGGATCACACACTCTGGCTATGGTTTTGGGCCTACTTTTGCATCCTGTTAAAATCTCTTTAATCCTTGTCTTTTTACCCACTTTTTCTAACTTTCTTTAGTTATTACCTATTTCTCTCTGTGCCTAGGTTTATATTTTTCATTTTATTTCTACTTTTACAACTTTTCTATTGCTTTTTACTTCCTTCTTGTTCTTTTACCTTGCTTCTTCTTTCCCCTACCTTTTTGTCTTGAACTTTTAGTTTTCTTCTACCCTCCACCCAGAACCATGGTCAAGGGCGCCAGCAGCAGCGGCGGCTCAAAGGGCAAGGCGCCAGTGCCCCAAAAAACTAGGCTGCCTTGCGGCAGAATGCGCCCCCAAGGGGTGAGGCCCCGCCAACTTTTTGGGGAGGAGGAGGTGGCTGCCCTTGTTTTTTTTATCCAGCGCCACCTCCCCTTGATGTTGGCAGCAGGTGGCAGGCCCGGCTCCGGCTACCAGCATATTGAGGAGCGTCTCCGGCGGTGGGTGAAGGTGCGCCGGGCAGTCTTCCGCTGCTCCGGTATCCGGCGTACCCACCACCAGCTGACCCACCGTTGGGCAGACATTTTGGACCGGGAGCAGGACCTGTTGGACCTGCTTGGCGTCGAGGTCGTGGGTCTTGGTGAGTGGCTACCCAAAAAAAAAAGTGTGTGTACTATATCTCTATAGTAGTATAAGTATTGTTGTTGTATCTTTGTAAATCTTGGCTGAATAAGTAACGCAATGACTGGTGCTCCTAGTTACATTTCCGATGTATTCCGTTATTATATCTACTGTAATTGTATGACACTGGTCTATGCTGCGCTTCTTCATCTTCACTGACTCTTGCGTGTTCAATTTGGCGCTAGCTTTTGCTGTTTATTGGTGTGAGATTTTCTTTATTGTAGAGAACTGAAGTTAGTTAATGCTATTAATAGAGTCTTGTCCTTCCTTTGTCCGTCAGTGAAATAGCCGTTGATGGATAATTGTACGTGTTTGCAATGCATATTGTATCTTTTTTTCACGGCCTTCTCTTCTGCATGAATAATACTCCTCTGGCAATGAATGCAAAAGTTACTTTGTTCTTCTTACCTCAGCCAGGGCCGGATTTAGGCATGTTCAAGCTGTGCAACTGCACAGGGCCACCAAACGCCAGGGGCCACCCCACCAATATATATCCTTAATTTAATAATCCTCAGAGGATGGATACATATTTGCGTGGCGGCCCCTGGCAGGGATTTGGTGCCTCCGGCTCTGTTCCACTTCCAAACACCCTGACTCCCCCCTCTTCACTGGCCTCCGTGCTCCGCCCCGACCTCCTCTTCCGGGCCCCCCACCTACGCTCCCTGGCCAGGAGTCCAGGACCACCATGAGCCTATAGCTGCCCCTGCCTCAGCCCTCCATAGAACTGATGTAGTTTGTTTATTGAGTGGGTAGGGCAGCAGTAGCATTCAGTCAGTAGCAAAACAAAATATGATGCCATGAACGTACAATTTCGTGTTAGTTAGTATGCACAAAGTTAAGCTTGTCTCCTCCTTGCGATCTATGTATTTTGCTGGCAAAAAATGAAAAAGAAATGGCTACTTACATTCTTGAATCTGTGGTGTTGTTCAGGTCTTACTGCCTCTGTGTTACTTAGTAATCTGCAATCAGAATGTTTATGGAACATTTGATTTGTTTTCACCAAGTACACTAGTCAGTGAATCATGCAAGGCAGTAGTCATTTGGTAGACCAATGTTTGTTTCTTTTAATGTTGTAGCAGTGGTTTTTGAAATGCTTGCTGTCTATGTTTCACAGCACTCAATGTTTTCTCTTTCTTTATTATTTCTTACATGAACCACAGAACCCAGGGGCAAGCAGAAGGCTGGGACCGAGTCGGCGGGTGAACGTGATTGTGAACCACAGGCACAGAGCTCCTCTACTGAGGATCCTGCTGCTGTCCCTAGTAAGTCCAACAGTGTTTTCTTTTGGAACAATGATATTTCCCTAACTTTCTAACGGAGCTTTTTTTCCAACCGATTAATGACATTTCACCTAACTGTTTAGTTAAGGTATCAATCTTTTCAAAAAATCTGTGATCGAATAGCGGAAGGCACAGGGTCCACTCCTGTCTTATGCTTTTTCCTCTATAATGTCTCTTCTTTGGCAATTGACACCAACCAAGTATGCATGCAGATAATGGTCTACTATTTTGTAAGCGTTAGTAAGAATACCACTACTACTCTTGCGGGTATTCTTCTATGCAGTGACATACATAACTATGTATGCACCCCAAAATTGGATGTTGTTGTTGATAGGCAGGTTGGACCTTACTTACTTACAGTCTTACACCTCAGTCACAGAACTCAGAGGAACCCACAATTCAATGAACGACAACCTATATGGGCTCAGTCATTGGTCAATTATTCAATTACCCCTTTCCTGAACCCCAATATGAAGATGCCAAATGCTTTTTTTATTACACAATCCATAACCTAAGTAACCCCCTTTTTCTCACTCTCTCGTGTAAGTCTACAAGACAACAGACACTGAAAATATACTCCCGAGTCAATGTGGTACTTCAAAACCTTTATTTTGTTAGAAGTAACTAAGTAAGTAACATCAATGTTTTTAAGTTGTTCTGTCAAATACGTCAAGGGCAGGGCCACCAGAAGAAATCCAGAGTTAAAAAAGGCTCAATAAAAAGTATCCTACATTTGTACAGCTACCAGTGCACGATAGGGAAATGTGGGAAATGTCCGAGACCCCTCACCATTGAACGTATACTGGTTGCATATGCCTCTTGTTGGTAAGCTCTGCAAATCTTTGCTTCGTAGAAGTAAATCTTCTCATCTGCCGAAAGATAATGACAAAAGTGGTGCACGTTAGACAGTATGAAAACATTACATACATTTATTCAACTTTTTAGCTGTCATGCAAAAAAGAAGGTGTAACCTGAGGCTGTAAGGAAACTGGACTCCACAATCCACATTCAAAAAGTAAATACGGGCCTCTATTTTCCAAACTCTTCAGGTGTATGCTTTGAACTATCATGTGGCCTCAAAGGCGTCTCCTCGTACTGCGCAACAAGCTGTGAGGTAGCATGCGCAAAACTGTAGACATGTCATTGATGTACAAAGTAAACTGGTTAGGTTACATGGTTCAGTCTAACTTTCCAAGGACTAGAGTACCAGTATAGAATAGATGAGATGAGCTTGGGTACCATACCATACCAAATAAATGCTGATATGTGTAGTGTGTTACTTACTCTGCTGTACTAGGCAATGTGGACTACTAGTGATTACGTTGTACTTAACTGTTTTGCAGAACTCCGTTCTTGGTGAACAAGTACAATGGGGGCTGTGCATCCATCTAAAAAGGTGTACTTAATTACTTATTTTTATTTTTGCAGAACCGGTACCATCCACCAGTGCCGACGGGGGCAGCGGCGCTGCAACGCCGTCAGCAGAGGCGATCCCGGAGGGGAATGGAGGACCACCACAGGCACCTACAGCAGCACCGGCAGCAGCGGGGGAGGAGACAACAACGGTGGGCGATGGTAAGTTACATTCAATAGTGATCCGCATTACTTGGTGGGTGGGGAAAACTTCCTCACTGTACTCTGATATTTATAGTGAACTTGAAGTTCTACTGGACAATATATGACGCCACTGTTCTCATTACCAAGCTTAGCAAAAGCATTACCACCGGCCAGAATTGATAAAATTAGTTATACATGCCTCTTCTATGTGACTACAACTCAGCTGTGAAAGGTTGGTGGCAGACTAAAAAAGTCTTATCCACAACATTACATGACCGCGATGGATTAACATGAGATTGATTTTAACTAAAGTATGATGAAAGTTGCAAGGAAAAAGCTCTAATCATATAATATAGAAGGATACTTTGGAATCAGCAATGCAGGTGTTTGAGAGCAGTTGGATGCGTGGGTTGTTGTGGAAGCATAGAAAGTGGAAAACACAGCTGCCTGCATGGGTGGGAGACACATCCAATATTGGTGGTTAGTGGATAGTGGATACTAGTGTTGGCAGCGGTGTTTTGGTTAAACACAAAGGCAAGGGAAGGAGGGGACCACTGGATGCATTCTGGGTCGTTGCTGGCGAAACACAAACCACCTAACGTTTGTTGGCGATATAAAGAATGATAGTCTCTAGAGTAGACATTTATTAGTACTAGCTGGCCACTGTTAATTTAATGTTAGTTTGAGACTGTCACTTTTCCCGGAAGCACAGAGTATATGATATAAAAGAACGAGATATGAAAAAGACAGGTGTTCGTATGTGACCGTTCAAGTACACCCATACTATGTTACTAGGGCAGGCATAATGCCGTGCCAAAAAGGCAGACAAATGAAGTATATAAGGCGTAGAATAGAATGTTCAAGATAGATAAAACAACATTTTAGGTACTCAACTTGCTTGCTATTGCTACTGTACTGTGCCGCCCACTATGTGTTGGATCCATTTTGCGTTCTTTATTTGCTGGGATTTTTGATTATAACAATTCTGTCTCTTTCTTTATAGTTACTCCTTCTAAACCAACCAGGAAGGAGCTGGCAGTCCGGGCCCGTCAGCGGAAACTGCAGGCCATCGTTGAGGCCTACCGCCGGCTGGTGGCTCAGGCCGAGGAGGAGGAGGAGGAGGCGGCGGCAGCAGCTGCTGCCTCTTCCAATGCCCCGGCCCCCAAGCCTGCAGGAGTACGTCGGCGTGCTCAGGCAGCCGCCCGCCGCCAGATTTTCCCTGCATCGTCCACCCCCCCACAACAACATGGCTGCCAATGTAGGTGCCGCCAGTTCCAGCGAAAAATTCTCCTCCGGGTAGCCAGGCTGGAGGCTCAAAGCAGTCAGACTAAAAAACAGATAGAGGAGCGTGTCAAGATCCTGGTGGATCAACACTTAAAAGCCCGCCGGCTATAAGATGGACCCTGTTTGCCCCTTTTTCAATCCTTTTGTTGGTGGGTGGGAATTGGGTGTTGGGTTTTTACTTTTTTTTTACATGACATTGAGCGTGGGAATTTGGTTGGGGTTAGGGGAGGCGGGTAGGGGGACAGCTTGGTGTAGGATTTATATATATTTTATTTTTGTATCATCTTTAGTTATATATATATTACATTATGTTAAAATAAACGAGACAAAGTTATTGTAAAAAGAAAACATTTGAAGTTCATTTGCGTTTCTTGTGGGGTTGGAGGGGGGAGTGTTTCACCAAATAATGTACGTTGTGCAACCTCGCAAGGTTTAATTTGGCCATGCAGGTCGGCGGACAGTGCTTTTTAATAATAAAATATATTGCCCACATCTTTAACATGCAAACAGATAGATGCAGTAAACCCTCACCGAGTTATATTGGTAGTATTAGAAGAACGACCAGTCTGTCTTGCGTTATACCTCACTGCAAACTTATCTTACCTGTGATTGCTGATGAGATGATGATGATTTATCATGAAGTGTGGCACTGCAAGGGCTGCATTTGATTTCCAAGACAATGGCGAAGAATCTGTGGTTCAGAATCAGAACTTCTGTGATAGTAGACAGACCCTGCCAGTAGCGACAAAAAGAAAGAGACAGTCATTCGCGTGACAGACAATGTGGGGGTAGTATAAGTAAGTACAGTACATTGCATGGGTGACCCAATATTGCAACTGCTAAACTGAAACAAAACAATGGTTTTGGGGACTGGAAACAAAGTGCAAGAGAAGATAAGAAGTTCAACGTTACTTGTAGTACTCACGGCAACGTCAAACTTTTCTAAATCATAAATGCTTTACACTTTAAACCCAAAAAATAAATTACGCCAATTCATTAGATGCATTCGTTGTTTGATGTTAAATGGTAAATTATTTGGCGTTATACTCAGAGCTTGAGTTGGGAAGCCGCAGAAGATCCTGGCCATGCCTTGTTGACATTTCACTATTGTTGCTTTGACCACATCTGCCCCAGCAAGCGCGTGATCAAATTGTTGGTGTATATTTAATGTAAGAAACATCACACCTCAATGTAACCACGCAGCCCGGGGGAAGAGGGTTAGGGATTGTTTAATGGATGGGTACGGGGGTTTTGGGAAAGGTTTGAGAAAGAAAAACAGTACGCATGGAGATTGGAGACAACAAAAGCAAAACAATGAAGACGATGATTTATGATGTTGATCAGCTAGCTAATGATTGTAAGCAATGGACGTAAGAAAAGGACACGCTGAATATGATTCTTGGTTTCCCGCAATCCAATTGCTTGATGATGAGGATCTGTGGTAAGGATGAGAGTTGATGCTCATACTATAAAGCAGTGGGTGAACCGTGAAAGATGTCCAGCCTGAAAAAGAAAAGGCAAATACAAAAGAATGTGAATGACCTAAACAAATTGTAATACAGTGAAGATAAAAAAACAATACAAAACAAGAGGAGTAGTCGTATGAGAGGACTTTCAGACTGAGGCGGCTTGGATACAATTTGTATAAGTCTACTAGTTGCATATCATTTTTAATGTAGAAGTACAAAAAAAGACAGGAGCAAGCACACAACAACAGGCCCACGACGACACAGGTTTGGCCGTTATACAAACTGCATTTCCCTAAAAATTTCAGACCCACAGAAAGGTGAATGAAATTGAAAAAGCAACCTAGCATTTACAAAATTAATCAACAAAATCAATGCGTCATTCTCAGTCATCAATCATACCACTATTGTACTCTACCACAGCACTGTGCACAAACATGTAGTAGCCTGGGTCTACTGTGCTGTGACTCTTATTTGTATTTTATTTATTACCTTGTATTCCACTCCAAGAAACATCGTGCATCAATCAGCTCAGATCCAACCGCCGGACAGCAAAGATAAATTAAGTCCTGACTGCATCTGTAGTAGTAGGAACACAAGTGCGTAAATAATTTCTATTATTAGTAAATAACATGGAAGAATTGGCTATCACGTGAGTCTGAACTGAAGTTACTAATATACTTCAACTCCATGCACATTAGCTCAGAGTCAGCCAAAAAATACATCCCATGCAATGCATGGCATTCATTTTTATACCTGTTTTGCTCTTCTTCTCTTTCACTGTCAGAAGATTGATCACAGATGCTGCCGAGCCTTTGTAATGCGAGTCATCATCACAACAAGTTGACTTCAGTTGTGGATGCCTGCTCAAGTTTCTTTTGACACAGAAGAGTCGTCTCTGAATGCCTGCAGACAGAGGTGGTAGCCTTAACAGTAAGACTCAGCAAGGCAGTTATTATGAGTTGCAGATTTCAAATGAAATAGAGGATGGCTGTAGTCATGTACGGTTCACTTATTATGGAGGGACTGTTAGAGGCTACATTATTGTTATTGTACTATACTCCATCTACAACATCAAATGTATGGCTGCCAAGATGGAATTGTATTGACTTGAGTGGGAGTCAAGAAGATGCAGCAAGACTCTGAGGAGTGCAGTCAACATGGAACATAAATGCACAGGCGTGCAACTCCAGGAGGTAACTAAAAAAGATACAGCGAAAATAAAATGCACAGGTGTGCAACTCCAGTAGGTACATTAAAAGAATGAGTGGTGGGGATGGATTTGGTTGAGCTTTTTATTTTAAGATTAGCAGTTATGCACCAGAAAGTCATTTTTAATAAGAAAATAAATAACACAAATAAAAGAAGGGAAAAAGTCACAATTTAACAGCCTATTGGTCAGGGAAGAGGTGCTCGTCCTCAAACTCTGCGGGTCCGGACAGCAGTAGGTCATGTAACCCAGCAGTGATAAATTCTTCGGGCTCGCTTTCTTCATCCTGCTCTGATTCACGTACAGTATAGTCTGGTGGTATGAAGTGTTGATTCATTTTTATCATTGTCAGCCTCTCGACGCTTTTGGGGGAGAGACTGGTCCTTTTCGATGTCACAATGGCACCAGCAGCACTGAAAACCCGCTCAGAGGCGACACTGGCTACAGGACAAGCCAAATACTTTATCGCCAGCCTGCTCAGCACTGGCCACTGTCTCCTTCTTTCATACCAATAGACCAATGGGCTTTGCTCCATGAACACCTCTGTTGTGTCATCCAGATAGGCCTGAACCATCCGCTCAGTGTTCAATGGTGCTCGGCTTTGCTGCTCCTCTTTCCCCTTTGCAACAGCAACGGACTTACCCATTCCCTTCTGTAGAAAAAAAGCAGTTATGCTTTTGGTTGTGTCTGCTGAATCAGATCGTGCAGGTGCTGCTTTTGGTACTGTTGGTGCCTGCTGGGAAGCGGACGCACCGCTCTCATGCTGTGATGAACTTGCCAGAGTTGCCTCAGGAGGATGGCCTGGAGTACTTTGACTGTCCTGGGCTGGCACTGTCAGGCCTTTAAGTAACAGCCGTTCAGTTTCGAAATCATTAGCTTCCACAGCTATGGAACTTTTGTAATTGGCAACATCCCCATCTGAAAAAGGAATGACTGCGCTACTGCTGACAAACAATTTGTACCGTGGATCCAAGATTGTTGCAGTTATGTAATTTGGATCTGACACAATCATTTTAAGCCTTGCATTTACAGATAAGCGGTTGCGTAAGGCCTTGGCCAAGGTACATGCATCAACTTTTTCTTCGTCACCTTCGTATGCTTCACAGACCTCCTTCAGCTGTTGCTCGAGCATGTACAACAATGGGATGGCTTGGCCCATAGTACAGTCCTCCCTGCTAACTGCACGTGTGAACACCTCAAAAGGTTGTAGCATCTCTGTCAAGCATTTAATGATGTCCCACTGCCACATCTCAACGGTCAGGCTTTTAAGATTAACAGTAGGATCCACTAATCTTCTTGACATTACATAAGCATTCAGTGGTATGTACTGCTCAAAGAGACGCTCAAGCATGAAATAAGTCGAGTTCCAACGTGTTGGGACCTCCTGGATCAGTGCTTTGACTGGCAAATTATGCTCCCGCTGAATGACGCGTAGCAGCTTCCGCGCTTTGAAAGAATGGTTAAAATGCGTGCATATTCTTCTGCAGATGGTCAGTATGTTGCTGACTTGTTGTTCATGTTTCAGAAAGTCTTGCACGACTAAGTTAATGCAGTGTGCCAAAGAGGGTACCCTGAAATACTGTCCATCTTTCATTGCCCTCACTACATTACTGCCATTGTCGGTGGCAACAAAACCAATCTTAAGGCCTCTTGGTTTCAGCCATTCAAAGACCTTGCTGTTAAAGTCAGACAAAATGTTGTCAGCAGTATGAGTTTTCTCCATACCAAACATGGCTACAGTTGCATGTTTGCGAGTGTCATTGAAAATCCCAGCAACATCAAGAAGGCCTGATGTTAACTTGTCTTTCACACCTGCAAAAGAGATCCAGTGTGCGGTGATGCACATGTAATCTGCTGTGGCTTCGCGACTGCTCCACATGTCGGTTGTCAGGTGGATACAATGGACAACACTCTGTTGTAAGGCTTTCCCAATCAATCCCAGCACGTCGTGGTGTAGTGCTGGAATAGCAACTCTTGCAAAATAGTAGCGACTGGGAACGTCCCATTTTGGGGCGAGTGTTGCCACTAATTGCCGAAATCCCACTCCCTCAACAAATGAAAATGGGAGAAGGTCCAGTGCCAACATTTTTGCAAGTTTCGCATTGTACAAACGTGCTGTTGGGTGGTTCCGCTCGTACTTTCCCTCCTGCCTAAACATGCCAGTAATGGTAAGCTGCTTGGTAATTCTGTCTGTTCTGCTAGACGGACCACCTTTCAACGCAGACTTTTCACTCCTTGCCCTTGGTGTCTCCGGCTGACTCTGGTGCCACTGAGAAGTTGCTGATGCTGAGGATTTGGACTGCACCACTCCAGTGCTGGCGACAGGGCTCATTGGTGTACCACTCCCAGATAGAAGGTCATCGTCTCCCTCTTCTTCCATGAGTGGACCTTGTAGTACTGTATCCTCCCCACCAACACCAGTGCTTACATCTTTTTGTAAGCTTGCAAGGTGGTTCTCCCATACAATTGTGTGTGTTTTTTTCATATGGGTCGTTGGGCCTCCAGTACCATAGTTTGTACCAATCTTACCACGACTAACATTGGTGCGACAAATGGAGCATATAGCAATGTTCTCCTGATGTGGGTGAACCGTAAAAAAATCCCAGACTGGGGAGCTAAACTTTTGTCTCCTGCCATAGGAAGAGGAGGACCCACTTCCAATCCCGGATGAACTGGAGCCTTTTGGTTGCATTTCCCTATGTGACAGTTCAGTACTAGTACTGCCACTACCTCCTTCTGTTGAGGTGGCGCTTGCGCTGGATGTCGCACGCTGCCGGGCCTTCGCTGATGCAAAAATGGGAGCTGGTGTTACTTTGGGCGCTGAGTGTGTAGGAGTTACACGTGCTACCTGCTCATCACTAATCGCAGCCCTTCTAGATAGGGTGAAAATGCTGGTCTCTACATCCTCTGCACCAGGAATAACGCTTGTGATGATGACATTGTCAGTGTCAGACCCGTCTTTATCACCATCAGTATCCTGTTCACCTACATCGAACTCCGGAAGTTCAAGCCTTGACGGATCCTTCCTTTTTCCCAGCCTGGTCTTTTGATGCCTCTCCTTTGAATGCTCAGTTCTTCGTCCTGGATGATAATCCTTATCAAGGTCATCTGAAGGGATGCTATGCGAAGAACTCGATGCACTGCCACTAACCCTCCTTTCCTTTCGTAAATTTAAAGACAGTAGATCACCTCCAGAAGTGGCTTCCTCTTCTTCTTGCTCGGAATGAGGCTCTACTTCCTGAACTGCCCCGACATCGGGAGGAACAACTTCCACTATTGCGTGTGGAGACGGTGGTTGTTGTTCTTGAGGAAGTACTATAGCGTGCTGTGGTTCTTCAACAACTACTACTGTGGGATTTGGTTGTTGTTGTTGAACAACTATTGCGGGCGGTGGTTGTGGTTTTTCAACAACTATTGCGGGAAGTGGTTGTGGTTGTTGAACATCTACTGCTGGCGGCGGTTGGTCAGCACTTTCAGCTTGCATAGATTGTGTGCTACTTTGAGACAGCGATAAGTTAAGTTCAGGCTCAGTATCACTGCTTTGTAACACTAGGTCGGCTACCTCTTCGACCCTCATGTGCTTGGCCCTGGGTTGGTGGCTTGCCCCCGCTAATGCCGATGTGCTGGCTCCAGCTTGCACCATGGACACCGCTGCTGCAGGCGTACGTTTTGGGGGCCCAAAAAAGGTTTGGGGGTCCATACCAGCCTTAAGTGACACTTCCTTTTTCTGTACCTTCTTCTCAGCAACTTTCTTGGTGGTGGAGGACCTGGTAACTGCTCTCTTAGGACCCATCTTCTTCTGATGTCAGCAGCACACAGCAGCACTCAGTAGCACAAATTGCAGAGATGTGTGGTCAGATGAGTCACACCCCACACGTGGCGTACAATTGAAGGACGTCCGTCTGGCAGTTGAACGGGCGATGGATGAAAACAGCCAGCACCTCCTCAGTCTTTTTCTGTGCACCTACAAGCAAAGAAGACAGAAAACGTCAGTCAAACAAGCAGTAAGCCAACAACACATGAACAATTGAAAGACACACAGGGCAATGTATAAAACACAAAAAAGAAGACTAATAGTACGAGCACCACAGCTCCCAGCTAGAAATAACCAATAATAAAGTCAAGCAGGCCTATCATATACCAACATGGACAGAAAAAGGAGGTTGCCTGCTACACATGAGTCATGACAGGTTAATGCAAGGAAAATCAAAATACTCCATGGCTAAGAGTTTGTAAAACTTCACGGCAAAAACACATACAAGTCATAAAATTATTCCACACACAAAAAAGTTACCTACCCCCCTGCCCAGACAACCAACTTGGAAATGCAATGGCATACACACATGCCGTAATGATGGTAATTAAATAGACCAAATAGAAACAGCTACATAAAGCAGCCCCGCTCACTAGTAACTACCACCTCTGGGAGTCTGTCCTACTATCAGATCAGACCAAAAGCAGGGAGGCCAATGATAAATGCACAAAGGAAGTACCTACAAAATGGCCGCCACCACATGGCCTGTTCAGGAAGACAAAGCTACAACCAAAGAAGTAAATAACACAAAAAATGAGGACTTTTTGGTAGCACAGGGGACACATTAAACATTTTCGAGGAACTTTTATGCAACTCGGGACATATTGTTCGCGAGAATGCAAAATCGGCGTGTTCGGCAACGCGAATCGAGTAAAAAGTCGTTATCGCGTTCCCGAGCCAGTACATTGAGCGCGCGAAAAAGACAAAAAAGGTAAGGTCGCGTTCCCACACGGCGCGACGTTACCAAAACTACCCGAGCTGTATTCCTAGGGTTACCTAATGGCAGGGAGTGCCATAATAGCTACACACAAGCAACCAAAAAACTAAAAGTACCACCATTACAAAAAAATGTGAAGCAATCCAAAGCCATACACGGTGTAATTAAAGTTACACCACAAAAATAGTTGATTAACTTGAATGCACCTATGGCTTTGAGTGGTAGTACCTACAAAAGCCTTGGATGGCTATGGCAAAAGAAGAGGACCAGGGAAGGACACAGAAAATGGCCGCCTCCATAGGGCCAGGAGGACAGGGACACCCAAAGACAACATGGAAAGGGGATGCACCCAAAATGGCCTCCACCACATGGCAAAATCAGTCACAAAGGAAGCATACACAAAATGGCCGCCACCACAAGGCCTGCCCACCAACAACAACATAGCAGAATCATCACAAAGGAAGTACACACAAAATGGCCCTCACCACTACATGAAAAGAAAGAGAGGACAGACAATAAATGCCTATGCCAAAGGGACAATGCTTTGCTTCACAAAATGAACACACCAGACACCACCCCCCAAATTGGTCACCCCAACCATAAACAAGAAATCATTACATAGAGGACAGAAAGGAACTGGGAGTGGGCCATGCTCCAGGAAGACAAAGCTACAACCAAAGAAGTAAATATTAACACAAAAAATGAGGACTTTTTGGTAGCACAGGGGACACATTAAACATTTTCGAGGAACTTTTATGCAACTCGGGACATATTGTTCGCGAGAATGCAAAATCGGCGTGTTCGGCAACGCGAATCGAGTAAAAAGTCGTTATCGCGTTCCCGAGCCAGTACATTGAGCGCGCGAAAAAGACAAAAAAGGTAAGGTCGCGTTCCCACACGGCGCGACGTTACCAAAACTACCCGAGCTGTATTCCTAGGGTTACCTAATGGCAGGGAGTGCCATAATAGCTACACACAAGCAACCAAAAAACTAAAAGTACCACCATTACAAAAAAATGTGAAGCAATCCAAAGCCATACACGGTGTAATTAAAGTTACACCACAAAAATAGTTGATTAACTTGAATGCACCTATGGCTTTGAGTGGTAGTACCTACAAAAGCCTTGGATGGCTATGGCAAAAGAAGAGGACCAGGGAAGGACACAGAAAATGGCCGCCTCCATAGGGCCAGGAGGACAGGGACACCCAAAGACAACATGGAAAGGGGATGCACCCAAAATGGCCTCCACCACATGGCAAAATCAGTCACAAAGGAAGCATACACAAAATGGCCGCCACCACAAGGCCTGCCCACCAACAACAACATAGCAGAATCATCACAAAGGAAGTACACACAAAATGGCCCTCACCACTACATGAAAAGAAAGAGAGGACAGACAATAAATGCCTATGCCAAAGGGACAATGCTTTGCTTCACAAAATGAACACACCAGACACCACCCCCCAAATTGGTCACCCCAACCATAAACAAGAAATCATTACATAGAGGACAGAAAGGAACTGGGAGTGGGCCATGCTCCAGGAAGACAAAGCTACAACCAAAGAAGTAAATATTAACACAAAAAATGAGGACTTTTTGGTAGCACAGGGGACACATTAAACATTTTCGAGGAACTTTTATGCAACTCGGGACATATTGTTCGCGAGAATGCAAAATCGGCGTGTTCGGCAACGCGAATCGAGTAAAAAGTCGTTATCGCGTTCCCGAGCCAGTACATTGAGCGCGCGAAAAAGACAAAAAAGGTAAGGTCGCGTTCCCACACGGCGCGACGTTACCAAAACTACCCGAGCTGTATTCCTAGGGTTACCTAATGGCAGGGAGTGCCATAATAGCTACACACAAGCAACCAAAAAACTAAAAGTACCACCATTACAAAAAAATGTGAAGCAATCCAAAGCCATACACGGTGTAATTAAAGTTACACCACAAAAATAGTTGATTAACTTGAATGCACCTATGGCTTTGAGTGGTAGTACCTACAAAAGCCTTGGATGGCTATGGCAAAAGAAGAGGACCAGGGAAGGACACAGAAAATGGCCGCCTCCATAGAGCCAGGAGGACAGGGACACCCAAAGACAACATGGAAAGGGGATGCACCCAAAATGGCCTCCACCACATGGCAAAATCAGTCACAAAGGAAGCATACACAAAATGGCCGCCACCACAAGGCCTGCCCACCAACAACAACATAGCAGAATCATCACAAAGGAAGTACACACAAAATGGCCCTCACCACTACATGAAAAGAAAGAGAGGACAGACAATAAATGCCTATGCCAAAGGGACAATGCTTTGCTTCACAAAATGAACACACCAGACACCACCCCCCAAATTGGTCACCCCAACCATAAACAAGAAATCATTACATAGAGGACAGAAAGGAACTGGGAGTGGGCCATGCTCCAGGAAGACAAAGCTACAACCAAAGAAGTAAATATTAACACAAAAAATGAGGACTTTTTGGTAGCACAGGGGACACATTAAACATTTTCGAGGAACTTTTATGCAACTCGGGACATATTGTTCGCGAGAATGCAAAATCGGCGTGTTCGGCAACGCGAATCGAGTAAAAAGTCGTTATCGCGTTCCCGAGCCAGTACATTGAGCGCGCGAAAAAGACAAAAAAGGTAAGGTCGCGTTCCCACACGGCGCGACGTTACCAAAACTACCCGAGCTGTATTCCTAGGGTTACCTAATGGCAGGGAGTGCCATAATAGCTACACACAAGCAACCAAAAAACTAAAAGTACCACCATTACAAAAAAATGTGAAGCAATCCAAAGCCATACACGGTGTAATTAAAGTTACACCACAAAAATAGTTGATTAACTTGAATGCACCTATGGCTTTGAGTGGTAGTACCTACAAAAGCCTTGGATGGCTATGGCAAAAGAAGAGGACCAGGGAAGGACACAGAAAATGGCCGCCTCCATAGGGCCAGGAGGACAGGGACACCCAAAGACAACATGGAAAGGGGATGCACCCAAAATGGCCTCCACCACATGGCAAAATCAGTCACAAAGGAAGCATACACAAAATGGCCGCCACCACAAGGCCTGCCCACCAACAACAACATAGCAGAATCATCACAAAGGAAGTACACACAAAATGGCCCTCACCACTACATGAAAAGAAAGAGAGGACAGACAATAAATGCCTATGCCAAAGGGACAATGCTTTGCTTCACAAAATGAACACACCAGACACCACCCCCCAAATTGGTCACCCCAACCATAAACAAGAAATCATTACATAGAGGACAGAAAGGAACTGGGAGTGGGCCATGCTCCAGGAAGACAAAGCTACAACCAAAGAAGTAAATATTAACACAAAAATGAGGACTTTTTGGTAGCACAGGGGACACATTAAACATTTTCGAGGAACTTTTATGCAACTCGGGACATATTGTTCGCGAGAATGCAAAATCGGCGTGTTCGGCAACGCGAATCGAGTAAAAAGTCGTTATCGCGTTCCCGAGCCAGTACATTGAGCGCGCGAAAAAGACAAAAAAGGTAAGGTCGCGTTCCCACACGGCGCGACGTTACCAAAACTACCCGAGCTGTATTCCTAGGGTTACCTAATGGCAGAAATTGACAGACACCCGAAACCTGACATACCCCACACATAAACATAAGATTTTCTAAATCAATCCAGTCCATCCATGATTTCCTAATTAGAGGTACACCAGAAAAACAGTTGATTACCTTTCATGACCCTATGACTAGTACCTCTGGCCTACTGGAAGAGTAGGCCACAAGTTTGGAGGCCTATGGCAAGACCAAAGTGGCTGGGAAACATAAAATGGCCGCCAACAACACATGGCCAGGCCAACCACAGAAAGTTATTACAATGAACTCAAACATGCCTACACACTAACTACATGGAGTACTAGGGTCAGCTATTGGCTTAAAAAAATAAAAAAACTTTTTCATTACACAAACAGAAATTCCACAGCAGACATTGCTATTGCATAATGATGACCATAATCCAATGCCAGCCATGATGTTTGTTTACAAACTTGAATAAAAATTTAAACACAGAATTATGATTTTACCCATGGGTACCTCTCTATGTAGCCTGGATGAAATTTAAAAAGAAATACAAGTTGGGACCTCATAAAAGTAGGCACCCATCAATAATTTAAATCAAGGAATGAATAATGTAGTTAAAACATTTTAAATCAAACAAACACAAGTCTACAACATCATACTCACTCATACATTACTGAACTTACTTGAAAAAGAGAATTCAAAATCCAAAAGTCCTCAGTAAGATTCAAAAAAAGCAGTAATGCAGCCAACACACACAGAAAGTGATCCTGCCAGCTCAAAATCCAAATGAAAGTGACCACCTCATGGACAAAGCACTGGGAGGAGCCTGGTGGACAGGAACAGGAAGTTGTAAACTCCAGAGCCCTTCCTCCTTAATATTCAAAAATACAGTAGAAACAGAAAGAGGACTCCTTCCCCCCAAAAAATACATCCAAAGGTACAACTTTGAGGGGTTTCTCACTTGTTTGCTAACCAAAATGGTAATTTATTATTATGGTTTAACTTTTAACATGCTCGTGAGTTATTCTGTGCAAGATTGCAGGTTCTGCGTGTTCGGCAACTCGATCTTACCAACAAACATACTCGCGCGTCCTTATGGCTTTATCGCGCTTCCAATGACGTTATCGCGTTCGCACAGCTGCACGGAAGGGTTTACAAACATGGTGGCCGACGCGACCGGGATAAAGCGAACGCAGAACCAAGGTAAGCCATTGCCGCGCACGCGATAATGTTATTTAGCGCGCGACAATGTTATTTAGCGCGCGACAACTACGCTCCGCACCGGATAGCGGAGTTATCGGCAGCTACGCGAACTCCGCGGAACGCGGAGTTGCCAAAACTCCGCAAACTCCGCAAATGGAGCGTAGTGCTTCGCCCAGGGTTACTATCTATCTAATCTAGCTATCTAGCTATCTATCAATCTATCAATCTAGCTAGCTATCTAGGTATCTAGCTATCTATCAATCTAGCTATCTAGCTAGCTATCTATCTAGCTATCTAGCTATCTATCAATCTAGCTATCTAGCTATCTATCTAGCTATCTAGCTATCTAACTAGCTATCTATCTAGCCATCTAGCTATCTAGCTATCTAGCTATCTATCAATCTAGCTAGCTAGCTAGCTATCTAGCTATCTATCAATCTAGCTATCTAGCTATCCATCTAGCTATCTAGCTATTTATCAATCTAGATATCTAGCTATCTAGCTAGCTATCTAGCTATCTATTTAGCTAGCTATCTAGCCATCTAGCTGTCTATCAATCTAGCTATCTAGCTATCTATCTAGCTATCTATCTAGCTATCTAGCTATATATCTAGCTATCTAGCTATCTATCTAGCTATCTAGCTGTCTATCAATCTAGCTATCTAGCTATCTATCAATCTAGCTATCTAGCTATCTATCTAGCTATCTAGCTATCTGTCTATCAATCTACCTATCTACCTATCTAGCTATCTAGCTATCTAGCTATCTATCAATCTATCAATCTAGCTAGCTATCTAGCTATTTATCTAGCTATCTAGCTAGCTATCTAGCTATTTATCTAGCTATCTAGCTATCTATCAATCTAGCTATCTAGCTATCTATCTAGCTATCTATCTAGCTATCTATCTAGCTATCTATCAATCTAGCTATCTATCTATCTATCAAGCTAGCTATCTATCAATCTAGCTATCTAGCTCTCTAGCTATCTGCTATCTATCTAATCTAGCTATCTAGCTATCTATCAATCTATCAATCTAGCTAGCTATCTAGGTATCTAGCTATCTATCAATCTAGCTATCTAGCTAGCTATCTATCTAGCTATCTAGCTATCTATCAATCTAGCTATCTAGCTATCTATCTAGCTATCTAGCTATCTAACTAGCTATCTATCTAGCCATCTAGCTATCTAGCTATCTAGCTATCTATCAATCTAGCTAGCTAGCTAGCTATCTAGCTATCTATCAATCTAGCTATCTAGCTATCCATCTAGCTATCTAGCTATTTATCAATCTAGATATCTAGCTATCTATCTAGCTATCTAGCTATCTATTTAGCTAGCTATCTAGCCATCTAGCTGTCTATCAATCTAGCTATCTAGCTATCTATCTAGCTATCTATCTAGCTATCTAGCTATATATCTAGCTATCTAGCTATCTATCTAGCTATCTAGCTATCTATCAATCTAGCTATCTAGCTATCTAGCTATCTATCAATCTAGCTATCTAGCTATCTATCTAGCTATCTAGCTATCTATCTAGCTATCTATCAATCTAGCTATCTAGCTATCTATCAATCTAGCTATCTATCTATCTATCTATCTATCTATCTATCTATCTATCTATCTATCTATCTATCTATCTATCTATCTATCTATCTATCTATCTATCTATCTATCTATCTATCTATCTATCTATCTATCTATCTATCTATCTATCTATCTATCTATCTATCTATCTATCTAGCTATCTATCAATCTAGCTATCTATCAGCTAGATAGCTAGATTATCTATCAATCTAGCTATCTATCTATCTATCCAGCTATCTAGCTATCTATCTAGCTGTCTAGCTATCTAGCTATCTAGCGATCTATCAATCTAGCTATCTATCAATCTAGCTATCTATCTAGCTATCTATCTATCAATTCAGCTATCTAGCTATCTAGCTATCTAGCTAGCTATCTAGCTATCTATTTAGCTAGCTATCTAGCCATCTAGCTGTCTATCAATCTAGCTATCTAGCTATCTATCTAGCTATCTAGCTATATATCTAGCTATCTAGCTATCTATCTAGCTATCTAGCTATCTATCAATCTAGCTATCTAGCTATCTAGCTATCTATCAATCTAGCTATCTAGCTATCTATCTAGCTATCTATCTAGCTATCTAGCTATCTATCTAGCTATCTATCAATCTAGCTATCTAGCTATCTATCAATCTAGCTATCTAGCTATCTAGCTCTCTAGCTATCTAGCTATCTATCTAGCTATCTAGCTATATATCTAGCTATCTAGCTATCTATCTAGCTATCTAGCTATCTATCAATCTAGCAATCTAGCTATCTAGCTATCTATCAATCTAGCTATCTAGCTATCTATCTAGCTATCTATCTAGCTATCTAGCTATCTATCTAGCTATCTATCAATCTAGCTATCTAGCTATCTATCAATCTAGCTATCTAGCTATCTAGCTCTCTAGCTATCTAGCTATCTATCTAATCTATCTATCTATCTATCTATCTATCTATCTATCTATCTATCTATCTATCTATCTATCTATCTATCTATCTATCTATCTATCTATCTATCTATCTATCTATCTATCTATCTATCTATCTATCTATCTATCTATCTATCTATCTATCTATCTATCTATCTATCTATCTATCTATCTATCTATCTATCTATCTAGCTATCTATCTATCTATCTATCTACCAATCTAGCTATCTATCAGCTAGATAGCTAGATTATCTATCAATCTAGCTATCTATCTATCTATCTATCTAGCTATCTAGCTATCTATCTAGCTGTCTAGCTATCTAGCTATCTAGCGATCTATCAATCTAGCTATCTATCAATCTAGCTATCTATCAATCTAGCTATCTAGCTATCTAGCTAACTATCTATCAATCTAGCTATCTAGCTATCTAGCTATCTAGCTAACTATCTAGCTAGCTATCTAGCTATCTAGCTAGCTATCTAGCTATCTAGCTATCCAGCTATCTATTAATCTATCTAGCTATCTAGCTATCTAGCTATCTAGGTATCTAGCTATCTAGCTAGCTATCTAGTTATCTAGCTATCTATCAATCTAGCTATCTAGCTATCTAGCTAGCTATCTAGGTTTCTATCTAGCTATCTATCAATCTACCTATCTACCTATCTAGCTATCTAGCTATCTAGCTATCTATCAATCTATCAATCTAGCTAGCTATCTAGCTATCTATCTAGCTATCTAGCTATCTATCAATCTAGCTATCTAGCTATCTATCTAGCTATCTATCTAGCTATCTATCAATCTAGCTATCTATCTATCTATCTATCAAGCTAGCTATCTATCAATCTAGCTATCTAGCTCTCTAGCTATCTGCTATCTATCTAATCTTTTTTTTTTTTTATTTTAACTGTTTTTTATTTGCATCAAAGAATCACATGTACAATAATAAACAATTCATTTTTCAATATTGAAACACAAACAAAAATAAGGAGATAGCAATGTTACATAATTACCATTAAATAAGCATAAGAAAAAACATTCGGCAAAATTGTGATTTGAAAAACATCTATTAAGACATAAAAAGGCCCCATACTCTGTCAATTTTTCGCTTGGCCTGCCCTCCTCTTGAATCTGCAATGGCGGATTCCATACTATAAATTTCATTTACTAATCTCCACCATTCAAGAACTGTTGGTGGATTTTTTTCAATCCAAACTCTAGCAATAATTAGCCTTCCACAAGTAATTAGAACATTTAGCAGATCTTTAAACCTTTCCCCCCCATTGATGCCTACACACACATCTATACTTGAAAATAAGAAAGGTTGCTCCAGCCTCTCAGTGATAACCTTAGTTATTCCTTCCCAATATTCCTTGAGGCAAGGGCAAGTAAAAAACATGTGAACAATGTCAGCCCCCCTCAAATCACATTTAGGGCATTTCGTTTTATCTGAAAGCGTATTATTCGTTGACCATTTAAGTATCCTGTCAGGCGTGTAATATAATTGGCATATTGTTTTGAACATCTGCAGTTTTAAGCCGGAAGATATCACTGTTGTATTTAGGCTTGTAAATGTTTTAGCAATCAACTCTGAAGAGATATTAATGGCTAGTTTCCTATTCCATTTTTCTGTTAAACTGGTAACATCACTAATCTTGAGATCAGAGAAAAGCTTATAACCCACACTAATGATAGATTTATCATCATCCCTATAAATGCAGTCCCAAATCTCAGATTCTAGAATTATAGTAAGTTCTATTTTATTCACCAGGTAATCTCTGATCTGATAGTACTTAAACCTCGCTATTTCTGGCAAGTTGAAGCATAGTTTCATTTTATCAAAAGCCATAAAACCACGATTATCAAATAAATCCCCCAGAAGTCTAATACCAGAGTTTAAGAACACTTGACAGGCGGTATCATGAAAAATAATAGGTAAGCCGGGGTTGCCCCAAACAGGTGTTTGACTATGAAATAGAGAGGTATTGCATTTAGCCATAATAGATCGCCAAATGCTCATAGTATCCTTTATGGTCTTGAATTTTACCCTTTTAAAATAATTGGGGTCATTCATCCTATACACAAACATGTTGGCATCTAGTCCTAATAAAAACTTGTGAAAGTATGTGCAGTTCTCCAAAACAACTAAGCTACGGATCCGAGACATAAATGCTGACCAATAGTATAATTTGAAATCCGGGAATAACAATCCTCCTTGACAAAAGGGAAGTTTAAGTAATGACAAAGCACGCCGGGCCTTTTTGTACCCCCATATAAAGCTGCTAATTATACCTTCTAATCTAGAAAAGAAGGAGTTATTGACCCGTAGAGGGATAGTGCGGAATAGATATAAGAATTTGGGCAGGATTTTCATTTTAACTAAATTTATTCGACCAATGATATTGATAGGAAGTTTATGCCATTTCTTGAGTAGCATAGCAGTTTCTTTTAATAAGGGTTCATAATTCAATCCTATTATGGAATCAATATCTGCACAAATTTTAACACCTAGATAGGTGGCTATATTGCTAATTCCAGGGACAGGGGGAGTGGCTTGATAGTTCATGACTACTTGGGTTTTAGTGGTATTTAGTTTGTAGCCTGAGACTGAGCCGTAAATGCCAGCTTCTTTTAATATGCCTTTCATAGTCTTAGTAACGTCTGGGGTGAAGACAGCTATATCGTCAGCATAGACCGCAATATCCAATTTCTCTAAACCGTTAAAAAAAGGACAAATTAAAGTTTGTTGTTGTAAAGCAATTAAAAAGGGCTCTATTGCAAGAGCAAAAAGTAATGGCGATAAGGGGCACCCTTGCCTTGTCCCTCTTTTAATGGGAAACAAAGAGGAGCATTTTCCCATATATGAAACCTTACCCATCGAATTATCATATAAAGATTGTATCCATCGTAAGTGAGTTCCTTTAATACCGAATGCTTGTAATACGGCCCACAAAAAACCCCACCCCACCCGGTCAAAAGCTTTTTCAGCATCTAGTAAGATCATGCCGAGTGGGGTGTGTTTAATCCGCGCCGCATCAAAGGCTGATATAGCCATGTTAATGTGTGCTGTGGTGTCTCGTTTAGGAATGAATCCATGTTGTTGGGGAGAGACAAGTTGAGACATAAATGGAGCTAATCTAGTAGCCAATATTTTAGCAAAGATTTTGGCATCACTGTTAATAAGGGAGATAGGCCTATAAGATCCCCTCTCTTGTGGTGTTTTTCCTTTTTTTAAAAAGAAAATAATTTGGGTCAGATTCCATGATCTGGGTGCTTGTTGTCCATTACCAATAGCACTGATCACATCGACAAATAATGGTAATAGTTCGTCAGTGCAATATTTATACATTTCCAAGGGGATAAGATCTTCCCCAACCGCTTTACCCATTGCCAGAGTTTTAATTGCACCCCTCACTTCTAAAGGCGTGATATCAGCCTCTAATTGAGCCGATTGGTCTAAATCTAAGCTCTTAACTTTATTAGTATCAATATACTTCTTAATACTGTCATCTAAAATAACATCTTCCGGTGTATAGAGAGATTGATAGAAAGAAGCAAACTGTTGTAGAATTGATTTTGAATCGCAAAATAGTTGATTTTTGTCCCCTTTAATTTCTTTAACCATATTAATGGAGCGATCTTCCGCAACTTTGTAAGCCAGCAATTTCCCGCTTTTGTCTCCATTTTCATACTGTTCCATATGATACTTTCTAAGTTTATTAATACTTTTATCCCTCAAAAGTTTTTTAATTGCTGCTTTAAGTTCAATTAATTTGAGATTTAAAGCTTCTAGGTTTGAAGCATTGTTACATATGGCATCAGATATCTGAAGTTCGATATCCCTTATTTCATTTAACCTTTGCTGATTAACAGTTCGAAGTTCTTTGTTTTGCCGCCATATGTATTGTTGGGTGAATCCCCGTACACTAGCTTTGCATGCATCCCAGACTATCCATGGTAAGCTTGATTGTCTATTAATATCAATAAATTCTTTTATATGCTCCCTAAGCTGATTTATGAACATAGTGTCAGAGAATAAGTAGCGGGGAAGGAGAAAGAGCGAGTAGAATTCTCCTCTGTTATAAGTGTAAATGTTATAGAGATCGGATTATGATCAGATGTCACCCTTGGATATATGTCCATGAAGCATTTACATTTCTCAAGAATCAAACCTGATGCCCAAATCATATCAATGCGTGTGCACACCTTATGAGCCGCTGAATAAAAGGTGTATCCGCCTGTATCAGGATATAAAGATCTCCATACATCTTTTAAAAGATGAATTGCTGCCAAATCCAAGATTGCAGCCCTAGTTTTCCTCATCCTATGAAATGCATTTTTTCTTGTGCTATCCAATTTATAATTCATTATACAATTAAAATCACCTAACACAATTATCTCACCCCTCCAACCCAGTAACTCCATATTAATTTGGTCTATGATTAAAGGTTCATCCTGATTAGAGGCATAAACTCCACATATTGTAAGTTTGAGATTTTCTAACTTTAACTGCGCTATCGCCCATCTCCCCGCTTTATCGGTTAAAGTCTTAACTACCTCACATTTCAGCCCTTTATGCTTTAAAATCGCTACTCCTCTAATAGAAGCATTAAATTCTGTACTTACTATTAGATCAAACCCAAATTGTTTAAAATATTTTTTGTCTTTATAGGCAATGTGTGTCTCAGTTAGGACTACTATTTGTGGGCTATACATCCTAAGTTCCTCATAGACCAGCCGGCGCTTAGTTTTATTGTTTAATCCTGAAACATTCCACGTTAAACACTTTATTAAATGCATCCTAAGTTATATATTGCTTTCCTTAAGTAACCTATGTAACCGAAAAAAATAATCGCAATCAATGTCTTGTGAAGCATTTTAGTTTTTTCTTTGTCATTTTTGTGACCTTTGATGCAATTTTTACCCCCAACCAAAATTACCCATACCCCGCCCCACACTCTGATCTTACCTCCCCCCACCCCCACCCCGTGTTTACCTGTGGATCCTCCCTCCCTGTTGACTGCCGTTCACTTGGCAGTAGGTGGGTGGAAAAAACGCTAATCGGGTCCAGGTATTATAATTAATCCGTGCAATACAGTCCCATACAGTCTAGCATGTATTCTCAATATCCCACTTTTGGTTATTTCAATATCAAATAAACATTAATTCATGCCCTCAAAAACATTAGTATATATAATGAGAAGCTAGAGGGAAAAGAAAGAGAAAGATTTTTACACCAATATTTACTACTCAGTATGCTTAAGTTCAATCAATCCATCATTTCCCAGTTTTCCAGGAGGTAATTGCTTTTTCAACCTCGGCTGTATCAAAGAAGAAGTATGAGTGACCATTTTTAATCACTTTAAGCTTAGCAGGCTCTTGCAAATAAGCTTGAAATCCAAGTTCTTTAATCGGGTCTATAAACTGTTTTAGTTTCCACCTTTTCTCTAATGATAGTTTGCTTAAATCTGATCTCACAAAAAAGGTGACTGACTCAATAGTGACTGGGGTATTAGGCCGTGCTTTCAAAGAGATGGCCTGCCGCAGCAGAAAATTGCCAATGTAAATCAAAATGGGTCTTGGAAATTTCCCGCTCTTATCTCTCTGGAATAGGGGTAAACGATGCGCCCGTTGAATCTGAGAATCCCAGTCCCAATCAGAAAGGTCAGGGAAAGCCTTCTGAAACAAGTGGGTAATGTATGCCCTCGGATCCGCCCCCTCTGCTCCTTCCGCAATACCAAAGACACGGAGATTCTGCCTCCTATTCCTATTTTCCAAGTCCTCGAGTTTGGCCTGCATCTGGGTTATTTGTGAGTCATGCCTATTCAACTCTGCTTCAGCGTATTGTGATCTCTCTTCCGTAGTGACCACTCTCTGCTGCAATTCTTCAATGTCCCGTGACACCGCTCCCAGTTTACACGCCATCTCCTGTAAAGAAATTTGAGTTCGGCTATTATCCTCTCTCATTTGCTGATAATGAGTTTTAGCCTCTTGTTTTTGTTCGTTTAAGAGGTGTAGAATTGTCTGAAAAGAGGCAGTCACTTCGCCCTGCGGTATCCATTCAGTAGCCCCAGTGGGAGAGGTTAACGTATTGTCACCCATACACACAGCTAGAATAGGTTCACCTAGCAGGGTCCTAGCAACCTCAGGAGTAGTGGCCTTCGGCGTTTCGCAAATGTCACCACTTAGGCTAATGCTGATATCATTGTTATCAATTGGGCCAGAAGCAGAGATCGAGGCAATATTATCATCAGTAAGCTTCAAGATGGAAACAGAAGACTGAGGCTGTGACTGATCCGTGATGCTTGCTTCAATACCGGCTCCTGCTCCAGTGCTAGCATCCGTTGATTTTTCTGTGAGAATAGGCTGGGTAGGACTGGGTGGAGCATCCCCTTTTGATTTATCAGAGGAAACAATGATTACATCATTGGGACTATTGCCAGACAGACGTAAAGCCATAGTTTTCACGCCTCCTTTAGCCTGCACCCACTGTCTGATAGGGCTATTTTCAGCGATAGCCTTCAGTGCAATTGACTTCGATTTGCCTGCCATTTTAGCCAGCTTACTCTTGTTTTTCCCCTTGGGTTTTTTGGATACCGTTTTATTTTTATCTTTAGTCAGACCTAAAGGTGTGTTACTCCCCTGCTCATTGACATCCACGTATTCCTCATCTGTCTCACTTATATCAACGTTGACCTCATTCTCAATTCCTTCCGTTTCAACAGTCTCCCCAGTACTGCTTTGATCAAGTAAAGCACTAGTAGTATTAGTAATGGCTTTGGGATTTTTAGCATAAATGTCAGTACATTTTGAAGACTGGGGTGTCCCAGGGTCGCTATGAAGGACAGGAGTACTGCTAGTATTTACTGTTGGGGTGGCGGTAGTGCTCATGTTGGGATATAGATCAGCAGTATTGTCCATTACCACAGTGTTAGCGGACAGTATCCCAGTATTACCCTGAGCTGCTGCTGAGATATCAACAGTATCTGTATTAGTGGTATTTTGAGAAGACTCCGTGGGGTCTCTTAAATTGTTCTGCTCTCTTACCACCCCATCAGCCGCATTGCCTCCCTTCTGTCCCTTATCCGCTGTAACTGTACCTTGTGCTTTTCCTCCATTACTACCCGCTTCTGCTGTTGCCACTTCTGTCGCTTCCGCCGCTACTGTGCCAGTACCTGCTTCATCCAATATCTCCTGCCCGGTGTTCTGCGTCCATCTCGGCGCCGTGTCCGTGGTGTTTTTCTTGCTTGTAAGGATCTCGTTAATAGCTGTAACTGACAGAGAAACCGCCGCTGCTCCTCCTCTCCCGCTCGCTGTGGTGTTGCGCGTTGTCCGTGTGGGAGGTTTCGGCGCCATCCTGCTGACGCTCGCTCTCTCCGGTTGGACTGCTGCCGGTGCTGTGGGGGAACGCAGACCTGACCAGCGGATCACTGCTGAGGCTGAAGTCGATCCAAGCCTACTCCGCGTTACCAGGTTTAACCAGCCTCGCCAGGATTTTGCTATGAATCGCTGCTGCTGCTGCTGTGGTAGCTCATTTATTACGGTAGGTTTTCCGGTAACAGCGAAGGAAAGTAGCTTTTGCAAACGGCTCCGGACTTGCCGTATTCTCCACATACCCCGCTGCTCACGATTGTTGCTCACGATTGTTGCTGAAGTCTTCGGGTAAGGTTCTACGTTGTCACTCACAGATCACTGCTGTAGCTGTATTGGGATATAGCGCTCAAAAGCGCAGTTGCTGCTCTGAACCTGGACCCGACTGCATTAGCGCTTCCACTCCCGGCGGTGTCAATCCGCCATCTTGGATCCGACCATATCTATCTAATCTAGCTATCTAGCTATCTATCAATCTATCAATCTAGCTAGCTATCTAGCTATCTAGCTATCTATCAATCTAGCTATCTAGCTAGCTATCTATCTAGCTATCTAGCTATCTATCAATCTAGCTATCTAGCTATCTATCTAGCTATCTAGCTATCTAACTAGCTATCTATCTAGCCATCTAGCTATCTAGCTATCTAGCTAGCTATCAATCTAGCTATCTAGCTATCTATCAATCTAGCTAGCTAGCTAGCTATCTAGCTATCTATCAATCTAGCTATCTAGCTATCCATCTAGCTATCTAGCTATTTATCAATCTAGATATCTAGCTATCTAGCTAGCTATCTAGCTATCTATTTAGCTAGCTATCTAGCCATCTAGCTGTCTATCAATCTAGCTATCTATCTAGCTATCTAGCTATCTATCTAGCTATCTATCTAGCTATCTAGCTATCTATCTAGCTATCTAGCTATCTATCTAGCTATCTAGCTATCTATCAATCTAGCTATCTAGCTACCTAGCTATCTATCAATCTAGCTATCTAGCTATCTATCTAGCTATCTATCTAGCTATCTATCTAGCTATCTATCAATCTAGCTATCTAGCTATCTATCAATCTAGCTATCTAGCTATCTAGCTCTCTAGCTATCTATCTAATCTATCTATCTATCTATCTATCTATCTATCTATCTATCTATCTATCTATCTATCTATCTATCTATCTATCTATCTATCTATCTATCTATCTATCTATCTATCTATCTATCTATCTATCTATCTATCTATCTATCTATCTATCTATCAATCTATCAATCTATCAATCTAGCTATCTATCTAGCTATCTATCTAGCTATCTATCTAGCTATCTAGCTATCTATCTAGCTATCTAGCTATCTATCTAGCTATCTAGCTATCTATCAATCTAGCTAGCTATCTAGCTATCTAGCTATCTATCAATCTAGCTATCTAGCTCTCTAGCTCCCGAGCTATCTGTCAATCTAGCTATCTATCAATCTAGCTATCAATCTAGCTATCTAGCTATCTAGCTATCTAGCTAGCTATCTATCTATCTAGCTATCTAGCTATCAATATAGCTATCTAGCTATCAATCTAGCTATCAATCTAGCTATCTATTAATCTATCTAGCTAGCTATCTATCAATCTAGCTAGATATCTATCTATCAATCTATCTATCTATCAATCTATCTATCTATCTATCTATCTAGCTAGCTAGCTAGCTAGCTATCAATCTAGCTATCTATCAGCTAGATAGCTAGATTTTCTATCAATCTAGCTATCTATCTAGCTATCTAGCTATCTAGCTATCTATCTAGCTATCTATCTAGCTATCTAGCTATCTATCTAGCTATCTAGCTATCTATCAATCTAGCTATCTAGCTATCTAGCTATCTATCAATCTAGCTATCTAGCTATCTATCTAGCTATCTATCTAGCTATCTAGCTATCTATCTAGCTATCTATCAATCTAGCTATCTAGCTATCTATCAATCTAGCTATCTAGCTATCTATCTATCTATCTATCTATCTATCTATCTATCTATCTATCTATCTATCTATCTATCTATCTATCTATCTATCTATCTATCTATCTATCTATCTATCTATCTATCTATCTATCTATCTATCTATCTATCTATCTATCTATCTAGCTATCTATCTAGCTATCTATCTATCTATCTATCTATCTATCTATCTATCTATCTATCTATCTATCTATCTATCTATCTATCTATCTATCTATCTATCTATCTATCTATCTATCTATCTATCTATCTATCTATCTATCTATCTATCAATCTAGCTATCTATCAGCTAGATAGCTAGATTATCTATCAATCTAGCTATCTATCTATCTATCCAGCTATCTAGCTATCTATCTAGCTGTCTAGCTATCTAGCTATCTAGCGATCTATCAATCTAGCTATCTATCAATCTAGCTATCTATCTAGCTAGCTATCTATCAATTCAGCTATCTAGCTATCTAGCTATCTAGCCAGCTATCTAGCTATCTATTTAGCTAGCTATCTAGCCATCTAGATGTCTATCAATCTAGCTATCTAGCTATCTATCTAGCTATCTAGCTATCTATCAATCTAGCTATCTAGCTATCTAGCTATCTATCAATCTAGCTATCTAGCTATCTATCTAGCTATCTATCTAGCTATCTAGCTATCTATCTAGCTATCTATCAATCTAGCTATCTAGCTATCTATCAATCTAGCTATCTAGCTATCTAGCTCTCTAGCTCTCTAGCTATCTATCTAATCTATCTATCTATCTATCTATCTATCTATCTATCTATCTATCTATCTATCTATCTATCTATCTATCTATCTATCTATCTATCTATCTATCTATCTATCTATCTATCTATCTATCTATCTATCTATCTATCTATCTATCTATCTATCTATCTATCTAGCTATCTATCAATCTAGCTATCTATCAGCTAGATAGCTAGATTATCTATCAATCTAGCTATCTATCTATCTATCTAGCTATCTAGCTATCTATCTAGCTGTCTAGCTATCTAGCTATCTAGTGATCTATCAATCTAGCTATCTATCAATCTAGCTATCTATCAATCTAGCTATCTAGCTATCTAGCTAGCTATCTATCAATCTAGCTATCTAGCTATCTAGCTATCTAGCTAACTATCTAGCTAGCTATCTAGCTATCTAGCTAGCTATCTAGCTATCTAGCTATCCAGCTATCTATTAATCTATCTAGCTATCTAGCTATCTAGCTATCTAGGTATCTAGCTATCTAGCTAGCTATCTAGTTATCTAGCTATCTATCAATCTAGCTATCTAGCTATCTAGCTAGCTATCTAGGTTTCTATCTAGCTATCTATCAATCTACCTATCTACCTATCTAGCTATCTAGCTATCTAGCTATCTATCAATCTATCAATCTAGCTAGCTATCTAGCTATCTATCTAGCTATCTAGCTATCTATCAATCTAGCTATCAAGCTATCTATCTAGCTATCTATCTAGCTATCTATATATCTATCTATCAATCTAGCTATCTATCTATCTATCTATCTATCAAGCTAGCTATCTATCAATCTAGCTATCTAGCTCTCTAGCTATCTGCTATCTATCTAATCTAGCTATCTAGCTATCTATCAATCTATCAATCTAGCTAGCTATCTAGCTATCTAGCTATCTATCAATCTAGCTATCTAGCTAGCTATCTATCTAGCTATCTAGCTATCTATCAATCTAGCTATCTAGCTATCTATCTAGCTATCTAGCTATCTAACTAGCTATCTATCTAGCCATCTAGCTATCTAGCTATCTAGCTAGCTATCAATCTAGCTATCTAGCTATCTATCAATCTAGCTAGCTAGCTAGCTATCTAGCTATCTATCAATCTAGCTATCTAGCTATCCATCTAGCTATCTAGCTATTTATCAATCTAGATATCTAGCTATCTAGCTAGCTATCTAGCTATCTATTTAGCTAGCTATCTAGCCATCTAGCTGTCTATCAATCTAGCTATCTAGCTATCTATCTAGCTATCTATCTAGCTATCTATCTAGCTATCTAGCTATCTATCTAGCTATCTATCTAGCTATCTAGCTATATATCTAGCTATCTAGCTATCTATCTAGCTATCTAGCTATCTATCAATCTAGCTATCTAGCTACCTACCTATCTATCAATCTAGCTATCTAGCTATCTATCTAGCTATCTATCTAGCTATCTAGCTATCTATCTAGCTATCTATCAATCTAGCTATCTAGCTATCTATCAATCTAGCTATCTAGCTATCTAGCTCTCTAGCTATCTATCTTATCTATCTATCTATCTATCTATCTATCTATCTATCTATCTATCTATCTATCTATCTATCTATCTATCTATCTATCTATCCATCTATCTATCTATCTATCTATCTATCTATCTATCTATCTATCTATCTATCTATCTATCTATCTATCTATCTATCTATCTATCTATCTATCTATCTATCTATCTATCTATCTATCTATCTATCTATCTATCTATCTATCTATCAATCTATCAATCTATCAATCTAGCTATCTATCTAGCTATCTATCTAGCTATCTATCTAGCTAGCTAGCTTGATAGATAGATAGATAGATAGATAGATTGATAGATAGCTAGATAGATAGCTAGATAGATAGCTAGATAGATAGCTAGATAGCTAGATTGATAGATAGCTAGATAGCTAGATAGATAGCTAGATAGCTAGCTAGATTGATAGATTGATAGATAGCTAGATAGCTAGATAGCTAGATAGGTAGATAGGTAGATTGATAGATAGCTAGATAGCTAGATAGAAACCTAGATAGCTAGCTAGATAGCTAGATAGCTAGATTGATAGATAGCTAGATAACTAGATAGCTAGCTAGATAGCTAGATACCTAGATAGCTAGGTAGCTAGATAGCTAGATAGATTAATAGATAGCTGGATAGCTAGATAGCTAGATAGCTAGCTAGATAGCTAGATAGCTAGCTAGATAGTTAGCTAGATAGCTAGATAGCTAGATTGATAGATAGCTAGCTAGATAGCTAGATAGCTAGATTGATAGATAGCTAGATTGATAGATAGCTAGATTGATAGATCGCTAGGTAGCTAGATAGCTAGACAGCTAGATAGATAGCTAGATAGCTAGATAGATAGATAGATAGCTAGATTGATAGATAATCTAGCTATCTAGCTGATAGATAGCTAGATAGATAGATAGATAGATAGATAGATAGATAGATAGATAGATAGATAGATAGATAGATAGATAGATAGATAGATAGATAGATAGATAGATAGATAGATAGATAGATAGATAGATAGATA
>NW_028246674.1:597500-605000 GCF_964263255.1 Lissotriton vulgaris
CTATCTATCTAGCTATCTATCAATCTAGCTATCTAGCTATCTATCAATCTAGCTATCTAGCTATCTAGCTCTCTAGCTATCTATCTAGCTATCTAGCTATATATCTAGCTATCTAGCTATCTATCTAGCTATCTAGCTATCTATCAATCTAGCTATCTAGCTACCTACCTATCTATCAATCTAGCTATCTAGCTATCTAGCTATCTAGCTATCTATCTAGCTATCTAGCTATCTATCAATCTAGCTATCTAGCTACCTACCTATCTATCAATCTAGCTATCTAGCTATCTAGCTATCTATCTAGCTATCTATCTAGCTATCTAGCTATCTATCTAGCTGTCTAGCTATCTAGCTATCTAGTGATCTATCAATCTAGCTATCTATCAATCTAGCTATCTATCAATCTAGCTATCTAGCTATCTAGCTAGCTATCTATCAATCTAGCTATCTAGCTATCTAGCTATCTAGCTAACTATCTAGCTAGCTATCTAGCTATCTAGCTAGCTATCTAGCTATCTAGCTATCCAGCTATCTATTAATCTATCTAGCTATCTAGCTATCTAGCTATCTAGGTATCTAGCTATCTAGCTAGCTATCTAGTTATCTAGCTATCTATCAATCTAGCTATCTAGCTATCTAGCTAGCTATCTAGGTTTCTATCTAGCTATCTATCAATCTACCTATCTACCTATCTAGCTATCTAGCTATCTAGCTATCTATCAATCTATCAATCTAGCTAGCTATCTAGCTATCTATCTAGCTATCTAGCTATCTATCAATCTAGCTATCAAGCTATCTATCTAGCTATCTATCTAGCTATCTATATAGCTATCTATCAATCTAGCTATCTATCTATCTATCTATCTATCTATCAAGCTAGCTATCTATCAATCTAGCTATCTAGCTCTCTAGCTATCTGCTATCTATCTAATCTAGCTATCTAGCTATCTATCAATCTATCAATCTAGCTAGCTATCTAGCTATCTAGCTATCTATCAATCTAGCTATCTAGCTAGCTATCTATCTAGCTATCTAGCTATCTATCAATCTAGCTATCTAGCTATCTATCTAGCTATCTAGCTATCTAACTAGCTATCTATCTAGCCATCTAGCTATCTAGCTATCTAGCTAGCTATCAATCTAGCTATCTAGCTATCTATCAATCTAGCTAGCTAGCTAGCTATCTAGCAATCTAGCTATCTAGCTATCCATCTAGCTATCTAGCTATTTATCAATCTAGATATCTAGCTATCTAGCTAGCTATCTAGCTATCTATTTAGCTAGCTATCTAGCCATCTAGCTGTCTATCAATCTAGCTATCTAGCTATCTATCTAGCTATCTATCTAGCTATCTATCTAGCTATCTAGCTATCTATCTAGCTATCTATCTAGCTATCTAGCTATATATCTAGCTATCTAGCTATCTATCTAGCTATCTAGCTATCTATCAATCTAGCTATCTAGCTACCTACCTATCTATCAATCTAGCTATCTAGCTATCTATCTAGCTATCTATCTAGCTATCTAGCTATCTATCTAGCTATCTATCAATCTAGCTATCTAGCTATCTATCAATCTAGCTATCTAGCTATCTAGCTCTCTAGCTATCTATCTTATCTATCTATCTATCTATCTATCTATCTATCTATCTATCTATCTATCTATCTATCTATCTATCTATCTATCTATCTATCTATCTATCTATCTATCTATCTATCTATCTATCTATCTATCTATCTATCTATCTATCTATCTATCTATCTATCTATCTATCTATCTATCTATCTATCTATCTATCTATCTATCTATCTATCTATCTATCTATCTATCTATCTATCTATCTATCTATCTATCTATCTATCTATCTATCTATCTATCTATCTATCTATCTATCTATCTATCTATCTATCTATCTATCAATCTATCAATCTATCAATCTAGCTATCTATCTAGCTATCTATCTAGCTATCTATCTAGCTAGCTAGCTTGATAGATAGATAGATAGATAGATAGATTGATAGATAGCTAGATAGATAGCTAGATAGATAGCTAGATCGATAGCTAGATAGCTAGATTGATAGATAGCTAGATAGCTAGATAGATAGCTAGATAGCTAGCTAGATTGATAGATTGATAGATAGCTAGATAGCTAGATAGCTAGATAGCTAGATAGGTAGATAGGTAGATTGATAGATAGCTAGATAGCTAGATAGAAACCTAGATAGCTAGCTAGATAGCTAGATAGCTAGATTGATAGATAGCTAGATAACTAGATAGCTAGCTAGATAGCTAGATACCTAGATAGCTAGGTAGCTAGATAGCTAGATAGATTAATAGATAGCTGGATAGCTAGATAGCTAGATAGCTAGCTAGATAGCTAGATAGCTAGCTAGATAGTTAGCTAGATAGCTAGATAGCTAGATTGATAGATAGCTAGCTAGATAGCTAGATAGCTAGATTGATAGATAGCTAGATTGATAGATAGCTAGATTGATAGATCGCTAGGTAGCTAGATAGCTAGACAGCTAGATAGATAGCTAGATAGCTAGATAGATAGATAGATAGCTAGATTGATAGATAATCTAGCTATCTAGCTGATAGATAGCTAGATTGATAGATAGATAGATAGATAGATAGATAGATAGATAGATAGATAGATAGATAGATAGATAGATAGATAGATAGATAGATAGATAGATAGATAGCTAGATAGCTAGATTGATAGATAGCTAGATAGCCATCTAGCTGTCTATCAATCTAGCTATCTAGCTATCTATCTAGCTATCTATCTAGCTATCTATCTAGCTATCTAGCTATCTATCTAGCTATCTATCTAGCTATCTAGCTATATATCTAGCTATCTAGCTATCTATCTAGCTATCTAGCTATCTATCAATCTAGCTATCTAGCTACCTACCTATCTATCAATCTAGCTATCTAGCTATCTATCTAGCTATCTATCTAGCTATCTAGCTATCTATCTAGCTATCTATCAATCTAGCTATCTAGCTATCTATCAATCTAGCTATCTAGCTATCTAGCTCTCTAGCTATCTATCTTATCTATCTATCTATCTATCTATCTATCTATCTATCTATCTATCTATCTATCTATCTATCTATCTATCTATCTATCTATCTATCTATCTATCTATCTATCTATCTATCTATCTATCTATCTATCTATCTATCTATCTATCTATCTATCTATCCATCTATCTATCTATCTATCTATCTATCTATCTATCCATCTATCTATCTATCTATCTATCTATCTATCTATCTATCTATCTATCTATCTATCTATCTATCTATCTATCTATCTATCTATCTATCTATCTATCTATCTATCTATCTATCTATCTATCTATCTATCTATCTATCTATCTATCTATCTATCTATCTATCTATCTATCTATCTATCTATCTATCAATCTATCAATCTATCAATCTATCAATCTAGCTATCTATCTAGCTATCTATCTAGCTATCTATCTAGCTATCTAGCTATCTATCTAGCTATCTAGCTATCTATCTAGCTATCTAGCTATCTATCAATCTAGCTAGCTATCTAGCTATCTAGCTATCTATCAATCTAGCTATCTAGCTCTCTAGCTCCCTAGCTATCTGTCAATCTAGCTATCTATCAATCTAGCTATCAATCTAGCTAGATATCTATCTATCTATCTATCTATCTATCTATCTATCTATCTATCTATCTATCTATCTATCTATCTATCTATCTATCTATCTATCTATCTATCTATCTATCTATCTATCTATCTATCTATCTATCTATCTATCTATCTATCTATCTAGCTATCTAGCTATCAATATAGCTATCTAGCTATCAATCTAGCTATCTATTAATCTATCTAGCTAGCTATCTATCAATCTAGCTAGATATCTATCGATCTATCTATCTATCTATCTATCTATCTATCTAGCTAGCTAGCTAGCTATCAATCTAGCTAGCTATCAGCTAGATAGCTAGATTTTCTATCAATCTAGCTATCTATCTAGCTATCTAGCTATCTAGCTATCTATCTAGCTGTCTAGCCATCTAGCTATCTAGCTATCTACCGATCTATCAATCTAGCTATCTATCAATCTACCTATCTATCAATCTAGCTATCTAGCTAGCTATCTATCAATCTAGCTATCTAGCTGTCTAGCTATCTAGCTATCTAGCTAACTATCTAGCTAGCTATCTAGCTATCTAGCTAGCTATCTAGCTATCTAGCTATCCAACTATCTATTAATCTATCTAGCTATCTAGCTATCTAGGTATCTAGCTATCTAGCTAACTATTTAGCTAGCTATCTAGCTATCTAGCTAACTATCTAGCTAGCTATCTAGTTATCTAGCTAGCTATCTAGCTATCTAGCTATCCAGCTATCTATTAATCTATCTAGCTATCTAGCTATCTAGGTATCTAGCTATCTAGCTAACTATCTAGCTAGCTATCTAGTTATCTAGCTAGCTATCTAGCTATCTAGCTATCCAGCTATCTATTAATCTATCTAGCTATCTAGCTATCTAGGTATCTAGCTATCTAGCTAGCTATCTAGTTATCTAGCTATCTATCAATCTAGCTATCTAGCTATCTAGCTAGCTATCTAGGTTTCTATCTGGCTATCTAGCTATCTATCAATCTACCTATCTACCTATCTAGCTATCTAGCTATCTAGCTATCTATCAATCTATCTAGCTATCTAGCTATCTATCTAGCTATCTAGCTATCTATCAATCTAGCTATCTAGCTATCTATCTAGCTATCTATCTAGCTATCTATCTAGCTATCTATCAATCTAGCTATCTATCTATCTATCAAGCTAGCTATCTATCAATCTAGCTATCTAGCTCTCTAGCTATCTGCTATCTATCTAATCTAGCTATCTATCAATCTATCAATCTATCAATCTATCTATCTATCTATCTATCTATCTATCTATCTATCTATCTATCTATCTATCTATCTATCTATCTATCTATCTATCTATCTATCTATCTATCTATCTATCTATCTATCTATCTATCTATCTATCTATCTATCTATCTATCTAGATATCTATCTATCTATCTAGCTATCTATCTAGCTATCTATCTATCTAGCTATCTATCTAGCTATCTATCTATCTAGCTATCTATCTAGCTATCTATCTAGCTATCTATCTAGCTATCTATCTAGCTATCTATCTAGCTATCTATCTAGCTATCTATCAAGCTATCTAACTATCTAACTATCTATCTATCTATCTATCTATCTATCTATCTATCTATCTATCTATCTATCTATCTATCTATCTATCTATCTATCTATCTATCTATCTATCTATCTATCTATCTATCTATCTATCTATCTATCTATCTATCTATCTATCTATCTATCTATCTATCTATCTATCTATCTATCTATCTAGATATATAGCTATCTATCTAGCTATCTATCTAGCTATCTATCTATCTAGCTATCTATCTAGCTATCTATCTATCTAGCTATCTATCTAGCTATCTATCTAGCTATCTATCTAGCTATCTATCTAGCTATCTATCTAGCTATCTATCAAGCTATCTAACTATCTATCTATCTATCTATCTATCTATCTATCTATCTATCTATCTATCTATCTATCTATCTATCTATCTATCTATCTATCTATCTATCTATCTATCTATCTATCTATCTATCTATCTATCTATCTATCTATCTATCTATCTATCTATCTATCTATCTATCTAGCTATCTATCTAGCTATCTTTCTAGCTATCTATCTAGCTATCTATCTAGCTATCTATCTAGCTATCTATCAAGCTATCTAACTATCTATCTATCTATCTATCTATCTATCTATCTATCTATCTATCTATCTATCTATCTATCTATCTATCTATCTATCTATCTATCTATCTATCTATCTATCTATCTATCTAGATATCTAGCTATCTAGCTATCTATCTATCTATCTATCTATCTATCTATCTATCTATCTATCTATCTATCTATCTATCTATCTATCTATCTATCTATCTATCTATCTATCTATCTATCTATCTATCTATCTATCTATCTAGCTATCTATCTATCTAGATATCTAGCTATCTATCTATCTATCTATCTATCTATCTATCTATCTATCTATCTATCTATCTATCTATCTATCTATCTATCTATCTATCTATCTATCTATCTATCTATCTATCTATCTATCTATCTATCTATCTATCTATCTATCTATCTATCTATCTAGCTATATATCTAGATAGCTAGCTATCTATCTATCTATCTATCTATCTATCTATCTATCTATCTATCTATCTATCTATCTATCTATCTATCTATCTAGCTATCTATTTAGCTAGCTATCTAGCCATCTAGCTGTCTATCAATCTAGCTATCTAGCTATCTATCTAGCTATCTATCTAGCTATCTATCTAGCTATCTAGCTATCTATCTAGCTATCTATCTAGCTATCTAGCTATATATCTAGCTATCTAGCTATCTATCTAGCTATCTAGCTATCTATCAATCTAGCTATCTAGCTACCTACCTATCTATCAATCTAGCTATCTAGCTATCTATCTAGCTATCTATCTAGCTATCTAGCTATCTATCTAGCTATCTATCAATCTAGCTATCTAGCTATCTATCAATCTAGCTATCTAGCTATCTAGCTCTCTAGCTATCTATCTTATCTATCTATCTATCTATCTATCTATCTATCTATCTATCTATCTATCTATCTATCTATCTATCTATCTATCTATCTATCTATCTATCTATCTATCTATCTATCTATCTATCTATCTATCTATCTATCCATCCATCCATCTATCTATCTATCTATCTATCTATCTATCTATCTATCTATCTATCTATCTATCTATCTATCTATCTATCTATCTATCTATCTATCTATCTATCTATCTATCTATCTATCTATCTATCTATCTATCTATCTATCTATCTATCTATCTATCTATCTATCTATCTATCTATCAATCTATCAATCTATCAATCTAGCTATCTATCTAGCTATCTATCTAGCTATCTATCTAGCTATCTATCTAGCTAGCTAGCTTGATAGATAGATAGATAGATAGATAGATAGATAGATAGATTGATAGATAGCTAGATAGATAGCTAGATAGATAGCTAGATAGATAGCTAGATAGCTAGATTGATAGATAGCTAGATAGCTAGATAGATAGCTAGATAGCTAGCTAGATTGATAGATTGATAGATAGCTAGATAGCTAGATAGCTAGATAGCTAGATAGGTAGATAGGTAGATTGATAGATAGCTAGATAGCTAGATAGAAACCTAGATAGCTAGCTAGATAGCTAGATAGCTAGATTGATAGATAGCTAGATAACTAGATAGCTAGCTAGATAGCTAGATACCTAGATAGCTAGGTAGCTAGATAGCTAGATAGATTAATAGATAGCTGGATAGCTAGATAGCTAGATAGCTAGCTAGATAGCTAGATAGCTAGCTAGA
>NW_028246674.1:610000-632223 GCF_964263255.1 Lissotriton vulgaris
CTATCTATCAATCTAGCTATCAATCTAGCTATCTAGCTATCTAGCTAGCTATCTATCCATCTAGCTGTCGTATTTTGACGATGGCTGGGTTAGCGCTTAGCTTTGCTACACGATTCCCGCTTAAATTAGCTATACATAGAAACGCCATCTTGTATGTGTTGGCGGCCATCTTAGATCATGAACGGCCTCGTGGCCGGCGTGCCCTTTAGTCCGTTGTCCGTTCCACTGACCACTTCAGTCTGCCCAGCAACAGGCTATTTTTAGTACTGGTCAAGCCACACATGCGCAGTTCACACTGACCAGTCGTTCCTCAGGAATGTGCCGCAAACTGACCAGTGGGTTTGAAACCCTCCAATGAGCTGGCAGTATTCCGTAATATGCCCTTATATGTACATAATGTTCTGTAACTTTGTGCAGCGTGTACGTTTTATTACCTGTAGAATCATATAAAAGAAGGGGCACACCGATGTTCGGTGTGATACCTCTTGCATTACCGAAGGGTGCTGTATGAGTGTACCACCACCCCATGGGGTCTTAATAAACTTGTTCTTTGACTTTTACAGTTTCCGTGCCAACAGTTCTTGAATGTAAGTGGGTTATCTTCGGAACATGTAGGCCTTGGGAACCCTGATTACTTCAAATTGGCGACAACGAAGGGACTCATCGGCGACTCGGATGCCCGAAGGAGAGGTCGTGACGAAGGCTTGGAAACTCGCCATGGACGCGCGCTGCCACGAGTGACCCGAGTCTTGGCTGCCACGGTGTTTTTTCCTTTCCTTCCGATCTGACCTTCCAGGTGGCGCCGGTCTCCGACTGAGTTTTCGAGTGTCTGCATCGCTGAGAAAGTGCCGTTTGGCTGATTTGGCTTACAAGACCTTGGCAGTTGGAATCTAGACATTTGAGAATTTGGGTAAGCTTTGTGTTCGGTAAGGTAGTCTTCGGACGCTTACTGAAGTTCTGTGATTTGTGTTTGGTAAGGTAGTCTTCGGACGCTTACTGAAATTCTGTGATTTGTGATCGGTAAGGTAGTCCTCGGACGCTTGCCGAAGTCCTATGTTTTGATTTGAGTTAGCTAACATTGTGAATTTGTGATCTTTGAACTTATATGTGTAGTGCACTTCACATAGGCAGGCATGTAGAGATGTTTCTCTAACTTTGTTTTTCCCTTTGAGCGGCACATTTGTGTGAAGTACTGTAAGTGCCTTTTTATACGGTGTCACGTTTTCGTGATACTTTTTGAACATGCCTGTTTTCAGCACACTCCGAGGGATGTGCTGTCTTGGAGAGGGTACCTCAATTAGGTTAGCGGAAGCACAGCCGGCTCCCCCAGAGGGAACACCAAATCGTGAGATGTACATCAAGCATGGCCTTCCCCCTATTATGTACAGCAAATTATGGCATAAGTATACAAAGGCCGATCCTGAATTGCAATGGCCTCTACATGGGTCGTTCGATTTACGTAAAGTACAGTTTGTAGAGCAATGTTTGTTTCAACGCAGGTCTAGACAAAACATGTTTGATTGTGTGCGAATGTGGGAGAAAGCGGTGCGTGAGCGAATGAAACGTGAAGTTGCCTTGGCGGACAAAGAGCAGCGCAAGGCTGCTCGGGATAAGGCTTTACAGCTTGAGGAAAAAGAGGCTCAGGAGAAGAAAGAAAGGGAGGAACGGGAACGTAAATTGCAGACGACTGGTCAATTTCCTATCCGCCGACCGCTTTATCCTGTCCTTAATAATGAAATTGATGATTTTTCATTACTAGATCGGTCGCCGCCTCCGTACGTTTCACCGACGGCCCCAGCTGAAGATTCAGGTGATGAGGGGCAGGATAAGTTGGAAAAGAAGGGTGTATCTGCTCTCAGGTTTTCTACGGAGAGGTCCGCACATTTACGTAGCTGGGCTCGTAAAGTGAATACGAAATGTGTTTCTCAGGAGGAGGTGATTGCGGAGAGGAGTAAGTGGTCGGATCTTGAGTTAATGTATTTCTTGTCTTCTTTGGCGGATGAAGTTGTTGTCGCGTATCGTGACTTTTCAGACGTGTTAGAACCTAAAGCTGTCTCAGTACATCGTGAGAATTTGGATAAAGGTTTATTTGCTCTTTCAGATGTCGACGACCTTTTCAAGCGATTGATCCAGCTGCGGGATGAAACAGTCAACTGGCGGGAGGAGCAAAAAAGGAGGCAAAAGGAGTCTGAGTCGAAGAATAGCGAGTTGACTAAGGAGTGTTCTCTCCGGGGTTCAGATAAGAATTCTGCAATGCATGTTATGCCTATGCGTGAAGCTGCGCCTCTGTATGTTCCACCTAAAGGGGAAGGTACAGATGATGATAAATTGTCAAAGGATGCGAAAGGGTATTTTGTGTATAATTGGGTATATACGCCGTGGAATAGAGCAGACGTAATGGCGTTGAAAAATTCTTTACCTGATCTTCGAAAAAACCCGGCGGCATTTTATGAAGGGGTGGAAGGGGCTATTTCGTCTTGTGTGATGACTCTTGTGGATATAGATTTGTTCTTTGGGTTAATTCTGCCACCTGATATGTGGCGGCAAATTCGTAAAAATAATGATGAAACGATATTGGGGGGCACATGGAAAGAAATTAATGCTGCAGATTTAGACAGGGAACCAGCATGTAAGCCTTGTCAGTTAATTCTAGATCTCCCGGCAGCTATTCTGACTAAATTAAAGACGCTTGTTCCCTCTAAAAAGATTGATTGGACTATGTTGACGTCGTGCAAGCAGAAACCCGATGAAACGGTCTCAGATTTCTTTACACGTTTTGAGGAGGCATTTCATGATTACAGTGGTCAATCTTTGACAGACGATACGGGTCGACATTTGTTTGTAGATAAGTATGTGGCTAATCTCCTACCGGAGATTGCGAAACGATTGAAGTCGAGTGAAAGTTCCTGGGCCACGGCGACCCCTGCGTCCTTGTTAACTATGGCTCAGTACTATGAGCGGCAGGAATTGGAGGCTAAAGAAAGTGTAGAGAAAAAGGCGAAGGAATTGAAAACAAAGGTGATGTTGGCGCAGGTTCGGGGAACACAGGGTAGAGGGAATGACAGAGGTAGACGGGGCGGAGGAAATACGTCGTATGGTCGTACGGACATAGCGGAGGATCAGTGTGCTTATTGTAAGGAGTTTGGGCATTGGGCCGAAGATTGTCCGGTACTTCGTGAGCAGCGTAGTCAGCGTGGTCGAGGAGGTGGAAGGTCAAGAGGAGGTTATACGGGAGTGAGAGGTGGCGGAGGTGATCGTGGAAAGGTTGAGGAGAGGGGCCGTGGCCAGGATGAACGAAATACGTTTGATAGGCGGAATCAATATCAGATTTCGGAGGGAGAGAATGTGGAACACCAGGATTATGTGCATGCATAGGACCGCGTAGGATGGGGTAAGGAATCAGTTGAAGTGCCGGTAGATCAGCAGGGTCCATATGTAACAGCGGGTATTCTGGGTTCTACTGATCAATTTCTAGTCGACACAGGAGCTACACGTAGCGCTTTGTCGAAAAACTTGGTTCCGAGGGCTCCCCTGTCTGGCGAAATGATTACATGTGTAGGGTTTGATGGCACACCCTCCCCCAGCCCATTGTCCAAGCCCCTTGCACTATGTCTTGACAAATACTTTAGTTTTGGCCAATTTTTGTTATCACCCCATACCCCAGACAATATCCTGGGTATTGACTTGCTTAAATATTTTCGAGCGACAATACGTTGCGCTCCGGAGGGAGTACGGGTTATCCTGAATGATAATTATCCTGACCCCGACAGGTTTTACGCAATCTCAGATATTTCAGCTTTGGCCTCTCTCCCGCACACGTTATGGGCGACCTCAGATACGGATGTGGGAGAGATGCGTATTCCACCGATACATATTACTGTTAAGGAGGGGGCCCCTCTACCACGAGTGCCACAGTATAAGATTTCGAGAGAAGGTGAAATTGCATTGACACATATTGTTCAGGATTTGATTTCTGCAGGGGTTGTGGAGGAGATCCCTTATAATGTTTGCAACAGTCCTATTCTTCCGATCCTTAAGAGAGATACTGACGGCAAAATCTATCGCTTTATTATTGACTTGCGAGAGATCAACAAAATTGTCATTCCTCAATACCCGGTGGTGTCTGATATTACGACCCTGCTTACTTTGGTTCCACCAACGGCCACCACGTTTAGTGTAATTGATTTAAAGAATGCGTTCTTTTCTATTCCTGTTCATCCTGATAGCAGATACCTGTTTGGTTTTACGCTAAATAATAAATCGTATAGATTTTGTCGTGTTCCCCAGGGATATACTGAAAGTCCTAGCATCTATAGTCAGGCTTTGAAAAGGCAGTTGGATTCCTTTAAATTGCAGTCTGGTGTTGCCCTTATCCAGTACGTGGATGACCTTCTGCTGGCTGCTGACTCTTATGCACAATGTGAACAGAGTACACTTGCGTTGCTTTCCTTTTTGGCACAGAATAATCATAAGGTTTCGAAGAAGAAGCTTCAATACTGTAGACCTCAGGTGACCTACCTCGGCCATCTGTTGTCTAAGGAGGGGCGTGCATTAACATCTGATCGAATTCAAGCAATTTTAGACACACCAGTCCCACGCACGCAGAGAGATGTACGTGCCTTCATAGGGTTGACGTCCTTCTGTAGACAATGGATCATGGGTTTTTCACATATCATAAAACCTTTGCTAGCATTACTGTCCAAAGCTACACCAATGCCCCTTGAGTGGACAGATGAATGTCAGAAGGCTTTTGAACAGCTGAGGCAGGCCCTTTGTTCCGCACCCGTGTTAGGCACACCAGATTATACGAAACTTTTCACATTGTACGTGCACGAGAATGATGGGTGCGCTTTGTCAGTATTAGTGCAATTACACGGGGATAAGCAGAGACCATGTGCATACTTCTCTGCCGTTCTGGATCCTGTAGCACGAGGGTTGCCTGGGTGTTTTCGAGCGGTAGCAGCAACAGCAGTGGCCATACGACAGAGTGAGGGAATAGTGTTATCACATAAATTGTTGGTGTTAGTTCCTCACGCAGTAGATGCTCTGTTAAACCAAACAAAGACCCAATACCTCACGAGTGCACGGCTAACAGGATATGAGCTGACACTTTTGGCGCCACACATTACACTGAAAAGATGTGCTACTTTGAACCCTGCCACTTTATTGCCCTATCCGGCTGAGGAGGGTCAGGAAGAAAAACATCATGATTGTGTTTTCCTGACCGAGGAACAGACAAAGGGTCGTGTCGACTTACAGGATGTCCCACTTCCAGATGTGGATGGGGAACTGTGGGTTGATGGATCGTGTTTAAGGCTGCCAGATGGAACGACTTCCGCAGCCTATGTGATCACGACACTTAAGACAGTGGTAGAAACAGCTAGGATACCACAAAAGTCGGCTCAGGCAGCAGAACTGATAGCCTTAACAAGAGCCTGCGAACTGAGTGCTGGTTTATGTGTGAACATATACACGGACAGCCGGTACGCCTTTGGAGTGGCACATGACTTTGGGCTACTTTGGAGAGAACGGGGGTTCTTGACATCTCACGGAGAACACATTATGCACGGAGAACTAGTGCGTGATCTCCTAAATGCGCTGCTAGGCCCAAAGAAAGTAGCGATAGTAAAATGCAGTGCCCACAAAAAGATTACGGATAAAGTGGGTCAAGGAAATGCCTTTGCAGACAGCATAGCTAGACAAACGGCTATGTCCCGAACTAGCTCCCCCATGTATGTGGTACAATCGCAGGCTGAGCGATGGAGTGATGCTAGAGCAGAAATATTAGACATTCAAAAATCAGCTACTGAATCTGAACTTGTGACATGGGCAGCAGATGGGGTACTAGATGACGAGGGTTGTTGGAGAAGCAAAGACATGGAAAAGTGGAAATTGCCTGCAGCTTACTTGCAGGCGATGGTCCAGATGACACATGGACTGGCGCATGTCGGAGCTCTTGCAATCACTCGGCTCTTAACACGAGTTTGGGAACATCCTGAGATTGCTAATACTGCAAAGAGAGTAGTGCAGACCTGCCTGGTATGTCTACAACACAATCCTGGAAAGGGGACCCATACTCCGAAAGGAGGGTTCGTTCCACCTTCTGCACCATTTGAGGTACTCCAAATGGATTACATCCAACTTGAGCGCTGCAATAACCTGAAGTACGTCCTAGTGGTGGTATGTGCTTTTAGCAAATGGGTTGAGGCCTACCCCACGAAAGACAACACGGCTTTGACAACAGCTAAGGTGTTGCTTAAGGAATTCTTTCCTCGCTTTGGAGTTTGCAAATTTCTGTGGAGCGATAATGGGCCTCATTTTGTTGGAAAGATTGTGGAATATGTACTGAAGGGGTTAGGGATTCAGCAGAAGTTTCACGCTGTATTCCACCCTCAGTCAGCAGGTCTGGTCGAGCGGTACAATGCAACGTTGAAGCTTAAGCTGGCCAAAATTGTGGCGTCTACATCGTTGAAGTGGCAAGATGCTTTGCCGCTAGCACTTCTCTCTCTTAGATCAGTACCCCACTCACGAACTGGCCTTACGCCCTATGAGGTGGTGTTTGGGCGCCCTATGAATATCTGGGGGGTGCCCAAGCCGCGATTAATACATGATGTGCCTTGTGTTATGATGAGTGATTATTTGGCACGATTAACAAATGATTTGCTCTCTATTCACCAACAGGTTCGAGAAGCGCTCCCTGACAACTCTACTGGAGAGGGCCATGATCTCCGCACCGACAGACTTATCTGAACAATAGTTTTATTCAGATCCTACATCATACACACAATATGACGAACACTTCAAATTGCTGGGTGTGTGGGATGTTGCCTGGGCATCAGAAGAAAGGGGGTACTCCACTCATCCCTCTACCGTTTTCGCATAATGGGTCTTGTAATGCATTTTATACTCTCCTCTTTACTTTGAGATGGCCCACGAAAGGGGGAGTGCTTTTTCGTTTGAATAAATTGTGTCATCATGATCGGGATGGGTATCCACAAGCTGAGGGTACTCGATTTGAATATGAGGAGTACCGCCCTGACAACGTGTCTGCTTCACGAATGTATAGCAACCAGCGAAATGTCAATGTATCGAATGCACATGTTATCAACGTTATCGCTACCAAGCAGACCTATGTATACGTAATAAAGGTGTAATTTCTGTTGGGAGAAGTGAATGTAACACTACACTTACGTTTGATAGTCCTACTGGTATATCGTTTGTCACTTCCCGAAATACTTACTTTATCTGTGGAACGAAGGGTTATCATCAGCTTCCTTTGGAATGGTCAGGCACTTGCTACGTGTCTTTTGTATTGCCGCCTGTATTCATTGCCCCACCCATGTATCACAACAACTACGTCCTCTATCACGACTTTGTCTTGAATCGTGATAAACGCTCCCTTGTCTTGGACGATGTTGACCAAACGGACACTACCTTGCAACAATATGTGGACTTCAATTTGGGTTTGTTCTCTTTCGTCGGGGCAGCTTTGAACAGTCGAAAGATCCGACGACTAACTCGTGTTGTTGAGGCTGTGGCTAATGATACCGCAATTGCACTTGGAAATATCACTGAAGAAGTACAGATTTCTAGAATTGTTGCGCTTCAGAATAGGATGGTTTTGGATGTAGTGTTAGCTGATCGTGGGGGGGCATGTAGAATCATCGGAAGTAGCTGTTGCGTTTACATACCTGATAATTCACCTTCTGTATATGATGCCATCACTAAACTACATAAGATAGCGGCTGAAATACATCCAGATAATGGTACTTGGACTCTGTCAGGATGGTTCTGGTCAATCCTCACCACCTGGGGATGGAAAATGTTAACGATTCTATGTATTATTGTGGGAATTCTGTTTTCTATTTGTTTATGTATCCAGTGTGGCCCAGTTTTTTGTTCTATGTGCCTGTCAGTTTGTGTACCCTCGAGACGAGCTCTTGCCCATGATAAAATGATGCTTCATAAAGAAGTAACACAAATAATGCTAATTGACATAGAAGATGAACACCCTGACTATGTCCACTATGAGGTAGCTTCAGCTAAACGCTAAAAGGGTCGTCTGTCGTATTTTGACGATGGCTGGGTTAGCGCTTAGCTTTGCTACACGATTCCCGCTTAAATTAGCTATACATAGAAATGCCATCTTGTATGTGTTGGCGGCCATCTTAGATCATGACCAGCCTCGTGGCCGGCGTGCCCTTTAGTCCATTGTCCGTTCCACTGACCACTTCAGTCTGCCCAGCAACAGGCTATTTTTAGTACTGGTCAAGCCACACATGCGCAGTTCACACTGACCAGTCGTTCCTCAGGAATGTGCCGCAAACTGACCAGTGGGTTTGAAACCCTCCAATGAGCTGGCAGTATTCCGTAATATGCCCTTATATGTACATAATGTTCTGTAACTTTGTGCCGCGTGTACGTTTTATTACCTGTAGAATCATATAAAAGAAGGGGCACACCGATGTTCGGTGTGATACCTCTTGCATTACCGAAGGGTGCTGTATGAGTGTACCACCACCCCATGGGGTCTTAATAAACTTGTTCTTCGACTTTTACAGTTTCCGTGCCAACAGTTCTTGAATGTAAGTGGGTTATCTTCGGAACATGTAGGCCTTGGGAACCCTGATTACTTCATAGCTATCTATCTAGCTATCTAGCTAGCTATCTAGCTATCAATATAGCCATCTAGCTATCAATCTAGCTATCAATCTAGCTATCTATTAATCTATCTAGCTAGCTATCTATCAATCTAGCTAGATATCTATCTATCTATCTATCTATCTATCTATCTATCTATCTATCTATCTATCTATCTATCTATCTATCTATCTATCTATCTATCTATCTATCTATCTATCTATCTATCTATCTATCTATCTATCTATCTAGCTATCTAGCTATCTAGCTATCTATCAATCTAGCTATCTATCAGCTAGATAGCTAAATTATCTATCAATCTAGCTATCTATCTATCTATCTAGCTATCTAGCTATCTATCTAGCTGTCTAGCTATCTAGCTATCTAGCGATCTATCAATCTAGCTATCTATCAATCTAGCTATCTATCAATCTAGCTATCTAGCTATCTAGCTATCTAGCTAGCTATCTATCAATCTAGCTATCTAGCTATCTAGCTATCTAGCTAACTATCTAGCTAGCTATCTAGCTATCTAGCTAGCTATCTAGCTATCTAGCTATCCAGCTATCTATTAATCTATCTAGCTATCTAGCTATCTAGCTATCTAGGTATCTAGCTAGCTATCTAGTTATCTAGCTATCTATCAATCTAGCTATCTAGCTATCTAGCTAGCTATCTAGCTATCTAGCTATCTATCTAGCTATCTAGCTATCCAGCTATCTATTAATCTATCTAGCTATCTAGCTATCTAGCTATCTAGCTATCTAGGTATCTAGCTATCTAGCTAGCTATCTAGTTATCTAGCTATCTATCAATCTAGCTATCTAGCTATCTAGCTAGCTATATAAGTTTCTATCTAGCTATCTAGCTATCTATCAATCTACCTATCTAGCTATCTAGCTATCTAGCTATCTAGCTATCTATCAATCTATCAATCTAGCTAGCTATCTATCTATCTATCTAGCTATCTAGCTATCTATCAATCTAGCTATCTATCTATCTATCTAGCTATCTAGCTATCTATCTAGCTGTCTAGCTATCTAGCTATCTAGCGATCTATCAATCTAGCTATCTATCAATCTAGCTATCTATCAATCTAGCCATCTAGCTATCTAGCTATCTAGCTATCTATCTAACAATCTAGCTAGCTATCTATCAATCTAGCTATCTAGCTATCTAGCTATCTAGCTAACTATCTAGCTAGCTATCTAGCTATCTAGCTAGCTATCTAGCTATCTAGCTATCCAGCTATCTATTAATCTATCTAGCTATCTAGCTATCTAGCTATCTAGGTATCTAGCTATCTAGCTAGCTATCTAGTTATCTAGCTATCTATCAATCTAGCTATCTAGCTATCTAGCTAGCTATCTAGCTATCTAGCTAGCTATCTAGCTATCTAGCTATCCAGCTATCTATTAATCTATCTAGCTATCTAGGTATCTAGCTATCTAGCTAGTTATCTAGTTATCTAGCTATCTATCAATCTAGCTATCTAGCTATCTAGCTAGCTATCTAGGTTTCTATCTAGCTATCTAGCTATCTATCAATCTACCTATCTACCAATCTAGCTATCTAGCTATCTAGCTATCTATCAATCTATCAATCTAGCTAGCTATCTAGCTATCTATCTAGCTATCTAGCTATCTGTCAATCTAGCTATCTAGCTATCTATCTAGCTATCTATCTAGCTATCTATCTAGCTATCTATCAATCTAGCTATCTATCTATCTATCAAGCTAGCTATCTATCAATCTAGCTATCTAGCTCTCTAGCTATCTGCTATCTATCTAATCTAGCTATCTAGCTATCTATCAATCTATCAATCTAGCTAGCTATCTAGCTATCTAGCTATCTATCAATCTAGCTATCTAGCTAGCTATCTATCTAGCTATCTATCTATCTATCAATCTAGCTATCTAGCTATCTATCTAGCTATCTAGCTATCTAACTAGCTATCTATCTAGCCATCTAGCTATCTAGCTATCTAGCTAGCTATCAATCTAGCTATCTAGCTATCTATCAATCTAGCTATCTAGCTATCTATCAATCTAGCTATCTAGCTATCCATCTAGCTATCTAGCTATTTATCAATCTAGATATCTAGCTATCTAGCTATCTAGCTAGCTATCAATCTAGCTATCTAGCTATCTATCAATCTAGCTATCTAGCTATCTATCAATCTAGCTATCTAGCTATCCATCTAGCTATCTAGCTATTTATCAATCTAGATATCTAGCTATCTAGCTAGCTATCTAGCTATCTATTTAGCTAGCTATCTAGCCATCTAGCTGTCTATCAATCTATCTATCTAGCTATCTATCTAGCTATCTATCTAGCTATCTAGCTATCTATCTAGCTATCTATCTAGCTATCTAGCTATATATCTAGCTATCTAGCTATCTATCTAGCTATCTAGCTATCTATCAATCTAGCTATCTAGCTATCTAGCTATCTATCAATCTAGCTATCTAGCTATCTATCTAGCTATCAATCTAGCTATCTAGCTATCTAGCTATCTAGCTATCTAGCTAGCTATCTATCAATCTAGCTATCTAGCTATCTAGCTATCTAGCTAACTATCTAGCTAGCTATCTAGCTATCTAGCTAGCTATCTAGCTAGATAGCTATCCAGCTATCTATTAATCTATCTAGCTATCTAGCTATCTAGCTATCTAGGTATCTAGCTAGCTATCTAGTTATCTAGCTATCTATCAATCTAGCTATCTAGCTATCTAGCTAGCTATCTAGCTATCTAGCTATCTATCTAGCTATCTAGCTATCCAGCTATCTATTAATCTATCTAGCTATCTAGCTATCTAGCTATCTAGCTATCTAGGTATCTAGCTATCTAGCTAGCTATCTAGTTATCTAGCTATCTATCAATCTAGCTATCTAGCTATCTAGCTAGCTATATAAGTTTCTATCTAGCTATCTAGCTATCTATCAATCTACCTATCTACCTATCTAGCTATCTAGCTATCTAGCTATCTATCAATCTATCAATCTAGCTAGCTATCTAGCTATCTATCTAGCTATCTATCTAGCTATCTAGCTATCTATCAATCTAGCTATCTATCTATCTATCTATCTAGCTATCTAGCTATCTATCTAGCTGTCTAGCTATCTAGCTATCTAGCGATCTATCAATCTAGCTATCTATCAATCTAGCTATCTATCAATCTAGCTATCTAGCTATCTAGCTATCTAGCTAGCTATCTATCAATCTAGCTAGCTATCTATCAATCTAGCTATCTAGCTATCTAGCTATCTAGCTAACTATCTAGCTAGCTATCTAGCTATCTAGCTAGCTATCTAGCTATCTAGCTATCCAGCTATCTATTAATCTATCTAGCTATCTAGCTATCTAGCTATCTAGGTATCTAGCTATCTAGCTAGCTATCTAGTTATCTAGCTATCTATCAATCTAGCTATCTAGCTATCTAGCTAGCTATCTAGCTATCTAGCTAGCTATCTAGCTATCTAGCTATCCAGCTATCTATTAATCTATCTAGCTATCTAGGTATCTAGCTATCTAGCTAGCTATCTAGTTATCTAGCTATCTATCAATCTAGCTATCTAGCTATCTAGCTAGCTATCTAGGTTTCTATCTAGCTATCTAGCTATCTATCAATCTACCTATCTACCAATCTAGCTATCTAGCTATCTAGCTATCTATCAATCTATCAATCTAGCTAGCTATCTAGCTATCTATCTAGCTATCTAGCTATCTGTCAATCTAGCTATCTAGCTATCTATCTAGCTATCTAGCTATCTAACTAGCTATCTATCTAGCCATCTAGCTATCTAGCTATCTAGCTAGCTATCAATCTAGCTATCTAGCCTTCTATCAATCTAGCTATCTAGCTATCTATCAATCTAGCTATCTAGCTATCCATCTAGCTATCTAGCTATTTATCAATCTAGATATCTAGCTATCTAGCTATCTAGCTAGCTATCAATCTAGCTATCTAGCTATCTATCAATCTAGCTATCTAGCTATCTATCAATCTAGCTATCTAGATATCCATCTAGCTAGCTAGCTATTTATCAATCTAGATATCTAGCTATCTAGCTAGCTATCTAGCTATCTATTTAGCTAGCTATCTAGCCATCTAGCTGTCTATCAATCTATCTATCTAGCTATCTATCTAGCTATCTATCTAGCTATCTAGCTATCTATCTAGCTATCTATCTAGCTATCTAGCTATATATCTAGCTATCTAGCTATCTATCTAGCTATCTAGCTATCTATCAATCTAGCTATCTAGCTATCTAGCTATCTATCAATCTAGCTATCTAGCTATCTATCTAGCTATCAATCTAGCTATCTAGCTATCTAGCTATCTAGCTAGCTATCTATCAATCTAGCTATCTAGCTATCTAGCTATCTAGCTAACTATCTAGCTAGCTATCTAGCTATCTAGCTAGCTATCTAGCTATCTAGCTATCCAGCTATCTATTAATCTATCTAGCTATCTAGCTATCTAGCTATCTAGGTATCTAGCTAGCTATCTAGTTATCTAGCTATCTATCAATCTAGCTATCTAGCTATCTAGCTAGCTATCTAGCTATCTAGCTATCTATCTAGCTATCTAGCTATCCAGCTATCTATTAATCTATCTAGCTATCTAGCTATCTAGCTATCTAGCTATCTAGGTATCTAGCTATCTAGCTAGCTATCTAGTTATCTAGCTATCTATCAATCTAGCTATCTAGCTATCTAGCTAGCTATATAAGTTTCTATCTAGCTATCTAGCTATCTATCAATCTACCTATCTACCTATCTAGCTATCTAGCTATCTAGCTATCTATCAATCTATCAATCTAGCTAGCTATCTAGCTATCTATCTAGCTATCTATCTAGCTATCTAGCTATCTATCAATCTAGCTATCTATCTATCTATCTAGCTATCTAGCTATCTATCTAGCTGTCTAGCTATCTAGCTATCTAGCGATCTATCAATCTAGCTATCTAGCTATCTAGCTAGCTATCTAGGTTTCTATCTAGCTATCTAGCTATCTATCAATCTACCTATCTACCAATCTAGCTATCTAGCTATCTAGCTATCTATCAATCTATCAATCTAGCTAGCTATCTAGCTATCTATCTAGCTATCTAGCTATCTGTCAATCTAGCTATCTAGCTATCTATCTAGCTATCTATCTAGCTATCTATCTAGCTATCTATCAATCTAGCTATCTATCTATCTATCAAGCTAGCTATCTATCAATCTAGCTATCTAGCTCTCTAGCTATCTGCTATCTATCTAATCTAGCTATCTAGCTATCTATCAATCTATCAATCTAGCTAGCTATCTAGCTATCTAGCTATCTATCAATCTAGCTATCTAGCTAGCTATCTATCTAGCTATCTATCTATCTATCAATCTAGCTATCTAGCTATCTATCTAGCTATCTAGCTATCTAACTAGCTATCTATCTAGCCATCTAGCTATCTAGCTATCTAGCTAGCTATCAATCTAGCTATCTAGCTATCTATCAATCTAGCTATCTAGCTATCTATCAATCTAGCTATCTAGCTATCCATCTAGCTATCTAGCTATTTATCAATCTAGATATCTAGCTATCTAGCTATCTAGCTAGCTATCAATCTAGCTATCTAGCTATCTATCAATCTAGCTATCTAGCTATCTATCAATCTAGCTATCTAGCTATCCATCTAGCTATCTAGCTATTTATCAATCTAGATATCTACCTATCTAGCTAGCTATCTAGCTATCTATTTAGCTAGCTATCTAGCCATCTAGCTGTCTATCAATCTATCTATCTAGCTATCTATCTATCTATCTATCTAGCTATCTAGCTATCTATCTAGCTATCTATCTAGCTATCTAGCTATATATCTAGCTATCTAGCTATCTATCTAGCTATCTAGCTATCTATCAATCTAGCTATCTAGCTATCTAGCTATCTATCAATCTAGCTATCTAGCTATCTATCTAGCTATCAATCTAGCTATCTAGCTATCTAGCTATCTAGCTAGCTATCTATCAATCTAGCTATCTAGCTATCTAGCTATCTAGCTAACTATCTAGCTAGCTATCTAGCTATCTAGCTAGCTATCTAGCTATCTAGCTATCCAGCTATCTATTAATCTATCTAGCTATCTAGCTATCTAGCTATCTAGGTATCTAGCTAGCTATCTAGTTATCTAGCTATCTATCAATCTAGCTATCTAGCTATCTAGCTAGCTATCTAGCTATCTAGCTATCTATCTAGCTATCTAGCTATCCAGCTATCTATTAATCTATCTAGCTATCTAGCTATCTAGCTATCTAGCTATCTAGGTATCTAGCTATCTAGCTAGCTATCTAGTTATCTAGCTATCTATCAATCTAGCTATCTAGCTATCTAGCTAGCTATATAAGTTTCTATCTAGCTATCTAGCTATCTATCAATCTACCTATCTACCTATCTAGCTATCTAGCTATCTAGCTATCTATCAATCTATCAATCTAGCTAGCTATCTAGCTATCTATCTAGCTATCTATCTAGCTATCTAGCTATCTATCAATCTAGCTATCTATCTATCTATCTAGCTATCTAGCTATCTATCTAGCTGTCTAGCTATCTAGCTATCTAGCGATCTATCAATCTAGCTATCTATCAATCTAGCTATCTATCAATCTAGCTATCTAGCTATCTAGCTATCTAGCTAGCTATCTATCAATCTAGCTAGCTATCTATCAATCTAGCTATCTAGCTATCTAGCTAACTATCTAGCTAGCTATCTAGCTATCTAGCTAGCTATCTAGCTATCTAGCTATCCAGCTATCTATTAATCTATCTAGCTATCTAGCTATCTAGCTATCTAGGTATCTAGCTATCTAGCTAGCTATCTAGTTATCTAGCTATCTATCAATCTAGCTATCTAGCTAGCTATCTAGCTATCTAGCTAGCTATCTAGCTATCTAGCTATCCAGCTATCTATTAATCTATCTAGCTATCTAGGTATCTAGCTATCTAGCTAGCTATCTAGTTATCTAGCTATCTATCAATCTAGCTATCTAGCTATCTAGCTAGCTATCTAGGTTTCTATCTAGCTATCTAGCTATCTATCAATCTACCTATCTACCAATCTAGCTATCTAGCTATCTAGCTATCTATCAATCTATCAATCTAGCTAGCTATCTAGCTATCTATCTAGCTATCTAGCTATCTGTCAATCTAGCTATCTAGCTATCTATCTAGCTATCTATCTAGCTATCTATCTAGCTATCTATCAATCTAGCTATCTATCTATCTATCAAGCTAGCTATCTATCAATCTAGCTATCTAGCTCTCTAGCTATCTGCTATCTATCTAATCTAGCTATCTAGCTATCTATCAATCTATCAATCTAGCTAGCTATCTAGCTATCTAGCTATCTATCAATCTAGCTATCTAGCTATCTATCTATCTAGCTATCTATCTATCTATCAATCTAGCTATCTAGCTATCTATCTAGCTATCTAGCTATCTAACTAGCTATCTATCTAGCCATCTAGCTATCTAGCTATCTAGCTAGCTATCAATCTAGCTATCTAGCTATCTATCAATCTAGCTATCTAGCTATCTATCAATCTAGCTATCTAGCTATCCATCTAGCTATCTAGCTATTTATCAATCTAGATATCTAGCTATCTAGCTAGCTATCAATCTAGCTATCTAGCTATCTATCAATCTAGCTATCTAGCTATCTATCAATCTAGCTATCTAGCTATCCATCTAGCTATCTAGCTATTTATCAATCTAGATATCTAGCTATCTAGCTAGCTATCTAGCTATCTATTTAGCTAGCTATCTAGCCATCTAGCTGTCTATCAATCTATCTATCTAGCTATCTATCTAGCTATCTATCTAGCTATCTAGCTATCTATCTAGCTATCTATCTAGCTATCTAGCTATATATCTAGCTATCTAGCTATCTATCTAGCTATCTAGCTATCTATCAGTCTAGCTATCTAGCTATCTAGCTATCTATCAATCTAGCTATCTAGCTATCTATCTATCTATCTATCTATCTATCTATCTATCTATCTATCTATCTATCTATCTATCTATCTATCTATCTATCTGTCTGTCTGTCTGTCTGTCTGTCTGTCTGTCTGTCTGTCTGTCTGTCTATCTATCTATCTATCTATCTATCTATCTATCTATCTATCTATCTATCTATCTATCTATCTATCTATCTATCTATCTATCTATCTATCTATCTATCTATCTATCTATCTATCTATCTATCTATCTATCTATCTATCTATCTATCTATCTATCAATCTAGCTATCTATCAGCTAGATAGCTAGATTATCTATCAATTTAGCTATCTATCTATCTATCTAGCTATCTAGCTATCTATCTAGCTGTCTAGCTATCTAGCTACCTAGCGATCTATCAATCTAGCTATCTATCAATCTAGCTATCTATCAATCTAGCTATCTAGCTATCTAGCTAGCTATCTATCAATCTAGCTATCTAGCTATCTAGCTATCTAGCTAACTATCTAGCTAGCTATCTAGCTATCTAGCTAGCTATCTAGCTATCTAGCTATCCAGCTATCTATTAATCTATCTAGCTATCTAGCTATCTAGCTATCTAGGTATCTAGCTATCTAGCTAGCTATCTAGTTATCTAGCTATCTATCAATCTAGCTATCTAGCTATCTAGCTAGCTATCTAGGTTTCTATCTAGCTATCTAGCTATCTATCAATCTACCTATCTACCTATCTAGCTATCTAGCTATCTAGCTATCTATCAATCTATCAATCTAGCTAGCTATCTAGCTATCTATCTAGCTATCTAGCTATCTATCAATCTAGCTATCTAGCTATCTATCTAGCTATCTATCTAGCTATCTATCTAGCTATCTATCAATCTATCTATCTATCTATCTATCTATCTATCTATCTATCTATCAAGCTAGCTATCTATCAATCTAGCTATCTAGCTCTCTAGCTATCTGCTATCTATCTAATCTAGCTATCTAGCTATCTATCAATCTATCAATCTAGCTAGCTATCTATCTAGCTATCTAGCTATCTATCAATCTAGCTATCTAGCTATCTATCTAGCTATCTAGCTATCTAACTAGCTATCTATCTAGCCATCTAGCTATCTAGCTATCTAGCTAGCTATCAATCCAGCTATCTAGCTATCTATCAATCTAGCTAGCTAGCTAGCTATCTAGCTATCTATCAATCTAGCTATCTAGCTATCCATCTAGCTATCTAGCTATTTATCAATCTAGATATCTAGCTATCTAGCTAGCTATCTAGCTATCTATTTAGCTAGCTATCTAGCCATCTAGCTGTCTATCAATCTAGCTATCTAGCTATCTATCTAGCTATCTATCTAGCTATCTATATAGCTATCTATCTAGCTATCTAGCTATATATCTAGCTATCTAGCTATCTATCTAGCTAGCTATCTAGCTATCTATCAATCTAGCTATCTAGCTATCTAGCTATCTATCAATCTAGCTATCTAGCTATCTATCTAGCTATCTATATAGCTATCTAGCTATCTATCTAGCTATCTATCAATCTAGCTATCTAGCTATCTATCAATCTAGCTATCTAGCTATCTATCTATCTATCTATCTATCTATCTATCTATCTATCTATCTATCTATCTATCTATCTATCTATCTATCTATCTATCTATCTATCTATCTATCTATCTATCTATCTATCTATCTATCTATCTATCTATCTATCTATCTATCTAGCTATCTATCTAGCTATCTATCAATCTAGCTATCAATCTAGCTATCTAGCTATCTAGCTATCTAGCTAGCTATCTATCTATCTAGCTATCTAGCTATCAATATAGCTATCTAGCTATCAATCTAGCTATCAATCTAGCTATCTATTAATCTATCTAGCTAGCTATCTATCAATCTAGCTAGATATCTATCTATCTATCTATCTATCTATCTATCTATCTATCTATCTATCTATCTATCTATCTATCTATCTATCTATCTATCTATCTATCTAGCTAGCTATCAATCTAGCTATCTATCAGCTAGATAGCTAGATTATCTATCAATCTAGCTATCTATCTATCTATCTATCTATCTATCTATCTATCTATCTATCTAGCTATCTAGCTATCTATCAATCTACCTATCTACCTATCTAGCTATCTAGCTATCTAGCTATCTATCAATCTATCAATCTAGCTAGCTATCTAGCTATCTATCTAGCTATCTAGCTATCTATCAATCTAGCTATCTAGCTATCTATCTAGCTATCTATCTAGCTATCTATCTAGCTATCTATCAATCTATCTATCTATCTATCTATCTATCTATCTATCTATCTATCTATCTATCTATCTATCTATCAAGCTAGCTATCTATCAATCTAGCTATCTAGCTCTCTAGCTATCTGCTATCTATCTAATCTAGCTATCTAGCTATCTATCAATCTATCAATCTAGCTAGCTATCTATCTAGCTATCTAGCTATCTATCAATCTAGCTATCTAGCTATCTATCTAGCTATCTAGCTATCTAACTAGCTATCTATCTAGCCATCTAGCTATCTAGCTATCTAGCTAGCTATCAATCCAGCTATCTAGCTATCTATCAATCTAGCTAGCTAGCTAGCTATCTAGCTATCTATCAATCTAGCTATCTAGCTATCCATCTAGCTATCTAGCTATTTATCAATCTAGATATCTAGCTATCTAGCTAGCTATCTAGCTATCTATTTAGCTAGCTATCTAGCCATCTAGCTGTCTATCAATCTAGCTATCTAGCTATCTATCTAGCTATCTATCTAGCTATCTATATAGCTATCTATCTAGCTATCTAGCTATATATCTAGCTATCTAGCTATCTATCTAGCTAGCTATCTAGCTATCTATCAATCTAGCTATCTAGCTATCTAGCTATCTATCAATCTAGCTATCTAGCTATCTATCTAGCTATCTATATAGCTATCTAGCTATCTATCTAGCTATCTATCAATCTAGCTATCTAGCTATCTATCAATCTAGCTATCTAGCTATCTATCTATCTATCTATCTATCTATCTATCTATCTATCTATCTATCTATCTATCTATCTATCTATCTATCTATCTATCTATCTATCTATCTATCTATCTATCTATCTATCTATCTATCTATCTAGCAATCTATCTATCTATCTATCTATCTATCTATCTATCTATCTATCTATCTATCTATCTATCTATCTATCTATCTATCTATCTATCTATCTATCTATCTATCTATCTATCTATCTATCTATCTATCTATCTATCTATCTATCTATCTATCTATCTATCTATCTATCTATCTATCTATCTATCTATCTATCTATCTATCTATCTATCTATCTATCTATCTATCTATCTATCTAGCTATCTATCTATCTATCTATCTATCTAGCTATCTATCTAGCTATCTATCAATCTAGCTATCAATCTAGCTATCTAGCTATCTAGCTAGCTATCTATCTATCTAGCTATCTAGCTATCAATATAGCTATCTAGCTATCAATCTAGCTATCAATCTAGCTATCTATTAATCTATCTAGCTAGCTATCTATCAATCTAGCTAGATATCTATCTATCTATCTATCTATCTATCTATCTATCTATCTATCTATCTATCTATCTATCTGTCTATCTATCTATCTATCTATCTATCTATCTAGCTAGCTAGCTATCAATCTAGCTATCTATCAGCTAGATAGCTAGATTATCTATCAATCTAGCTATCTATCTAGCTATCTAGCTATCTATCTAGCTGTCTAGCTATCTAGCTATCTAGCTATCTAGCGATCTATCAATCTAGCTATCTATCAATCTAGCTATCTATCAATCTAGCTATCTAGCTGTCTAGCTATCTAGCTATCTAGCTAACTATCTAGCTAGCTATCTAGCTATCTAGCTAGCTATCTAGCTATCTAGCTATCCAGCTATCTATTAATCTATCTAGCTATCTAGCTATCTAGGTATCTAGCTATCTAGCTAGCTGTCTAGTTATCTAGCTATCTATCAATCTAGCTATCTATCAATCTAGCTATCTAGCTATCTAGCTAGCTATCTATCAATCTAGCTATCTAGCTATCCAGCTATCTAGCTAACTATCTAGCTAGCTATCTAGCTAGCTATCTAGTTATCTAGCTATCTATCAATCTAGCTATCTATCAATCTAGCTATCTAGCTATCTAGCTAGCTATCTATCAATCTAGCTATCTAGCTATCTAGCTATCTAGCGAACTATCTAGCTAGCTATCTAGCTATCTAGCTAGCTATCTAGCTATCTAGCTATCCAGCTATCTATTAATCTATCTAGCTATGTAGCTATCTAGGTATCTAGCTATCTAGCTAGCTATCTATTTATCTAGCTATCTATCAATCTAGCTATCTAGCTATCTAGCTAGATATCTAGGTTTCTATCTAGCTATCTAGCTATCTATCAATCTACCTATCTACCTATCTAGCTATCTAGCTATCTAGCTATCTATCAATCTATCAATCTAGCTAGATATCTAGCTATCTATCTAGCTATCTATCAATCTAGCTATCTAGCTATCTATCTAGCTATCTATCTAGCTATCTATCTAGCTATCTATCAATCTAGCTATCTATCTATCTATCAAGCTAGCTATCTATCAATCTAGCTATCTAGCTCTCTAGCTATCTGCTATCTATCTAATCTAGCTATCTATCTATCTATCTATCTATCTATCTATCTATCTATCTATCTATCTATCTATCTATCTATCTATCTATCTATCTATCTATCTATCTATCTATCTATCTATCTATCTATCTATCTATCTATCTATCTATCTATCTATCTATCTATCTATCTATCTATCTATCTATCTATCTATCTATCTATCTATCAATCTATCAATCTATCAATCTATCAATCTAGCTATCTATCTATCTATCTAGCTATCTATCTAGCTATCTAGCTATCTATCTAGCTATCTAGCTATCTATCTATCTATCTAGCTATCTATCAATCTAGCTAGCTATCTAGCTATCTATCAATCTAGCTATCTAGCTCTCTAGCTCTCTAGCTATCTGTCAATCTAGCTATCTATCAATCTATCTATCAATCTAGCTATCTATCAATCTAGCTATCTAGCTATCTAGCTATCTATCAATCTAGCTATCTAGCTATCTATCTAGCTATCTGTCTAGCTATCTAGCTATCTATCTAGCTATCTATCAATCTAGCTATCTAGCTATCTATCAATCTAGCTATCTAGCTCTCTATCTATCTATCTATCTATCTATCTATCTATCTATCTATCTATCTATCTATCTATCTATCTATCTATCTATCTATCTATCTATCTATCTATCTATCTATCTATCTATCTATCTATCTATCTATCTATCTATCTATCTATCTATCTATCTATCTATCTATCTATCTATCTATCTATCTATCTATCTATCTATCAATCTATCAATCTATCAATCTAGCTATCTATCTAGCTATCTATCTAGCTATCTATCTAGCTATCTAGCTATCTATCTAGCTATCTAGCTATCTATCTAGCTATCTAGCTATCTATCAATCTAGCTAGCTATCTAGCTATCTATCAA